>NW_028167316.1:0-108000 GCF_963513975.1 Fringilla coelebs | reverse complement strand
TGTCTGTACAAACCCAGTCCCTGCCAGTATGAACCAGTTGGGCTCCACACAGTTCCAGTTGCTGTCTCACCCTCACTTTTGTTCCAGTCCCTCCCAGTATCTCCCAGTGTACGCAAGTTCTCTCCAGCACCTTCCCAGTCACTCCCAGTTCCTTCCAGTATGATCCCATTTCCTCACAACTACTCCCAATTAGCCTCAGTATAGTGACACTCACTGCAAGTCTATTCCCAGTCACCTCTAACATGCTCCCAGTCACTCCCAGTTGATTCCAGTTGCTCACAGCTGCTCCCAGTCACCCTCAACATAATCCCAGTCACTCCCAGTACGATACCAGTCCAGCCCAGTCCCTCGCAGTGATGCCACTGCTGGTATCCCCCAGCCCTGTGTGTGTTCCCCCCTCCCAGATGTCCCAAGAGGAGCCCCAGGGGTTGGCAGGATCCCCAGCAAGGCCCAGTTTGGATGTGCAGCCCCCAGTTTTCCTAGTTTGCCTCTCCTTTGGCCCGGGCCAGGTTTCCCCTTCCCGCAGCGGCTGGGAGCAGCCGAGAGTCCCGTGCTGCCATCCCGGCCTGTCCCGGCTCCATCCCTGCTCCTGCCGCGGGCTGCGAGGGCTGCGGGAACAGGGCACCGAGGGTGTCGCTGCTGCTGGGGGAGGAGGAGGAGGGAGGGATGAAGGAGGAGAAGGAGGTGGGCTTGGGGAGGAGGAGGTGGAGGAGGAAGGGCAAGAGGAATGGAATAGGAGGGATAAAGGCAGAGAGAGAGCAGAGTGATGGAAGGAGGAGAAGGAGGTGGGGTTAGGGGGGAGGAGGAGGAGAAAGGATAGAAGGGGCGGGATGGAAGAGGAGAAGGAGGTGGAGATAAGACAGAGGAGGAGGAGGGGGGATGGAAGAGGAGGAGTGGGAGGAAGAGGAAGCGGTGGGACAAAGGCGGACCAAGGCTGAGCAGAGGAAACCACGCAGCCGAGCCCTCCCTGAATTTGCAGCCCCCACCTGTGGGATCATCGCCCCCGCATCGCGTGGGTGAGCGGGGAGGGGGAGCTCGGCCCAGATATCCTGGGGGCTCCCTGGGTTGGGTTTTTGGGGCGATGTTTGGGGAATGAAGAACTCCAAGGCTGAGTGGAAAAGGCCCCTTGGGGGTGATTTGCGGGGCAAGCACACCTCTACAACTTTCTGAAAGTTGTAAAGCTGGTATGTTTATTACAGCGCTGGACGCATGTGGGAATCGTTCTCTTAAAGAGACGTGTACCTCTGGGAACTCCAGATCTCTTTTTATCTTTTTCTCAAATACATATGCATCTAATTTCACAATAGGTTCATACATATTCATTCTACTGATTATGCGTGGCACTTGCCTCTAATTCTTCTTTTTCAGTAAGAACTCTTGGGTGAGGTTGCTTTGCTCTGTTTGCTTCTTTCCTTCCCCCTTATCTCTAGTCTTCTGCCTGAAGCAGTCCTTCTAAGCACAGGCTTTTTGTGAGAACGGGTAGTCAGACTAAACACCAAACTACAGACTAAACTCAAAGACGTACATTTCACTGAAATCAAAATGGATTTCTATTCTGGAAAATTCCTACTCTGCTTCAGGGAGACATCGGGGGTGCCGGTGGCGGCTGCCGGCAGAGGCAGCCTGGAGGAGCAGAGCCCTGTGTCCCCCAGGAGCCCAAAGTGGGGAGCCCAGAGAGGGGGGAGCGCCGCCATTGGCAGGACTCTCAAGAGCCTGGAGAGGGGCGGGGGGGACTCCTTGGAGCCCCAGCAGCCCAGGGCAGAGAATGAGGGGAGAAGGGACCCAGGAGCCCAAAAAGCCCCGGCATCCCAAAATGGGGAGAGCAAAGAGGGGGGAGCTTTTGGGATTGCTGGGACTGCCAGCAGCCTGGGGAGGGCGAGCACCAAGGAGAAGGGAGACCCACAATCCAAGCGTGACCCCCAGCATCTGGGACAGGGGGGAACCCCTGAACACCGAAGGGGAGGGACATGGGATGGGAAACTCCTGGGAGGCTTTTTCAGGGCTGAATCTTGTTGTTTGGGAGGTTTTTCTGGAGCCCAGATGGCTGGTGATTTTTGGAAATGGACTTGGGCAGAGGGAACTTCAAACTCAACGTGCTCATCCCTTGTTTTCTCCAAACCAGGATTTCCCATTGCCAACCCTTGGGAGGCTATGAGGAAGAGAAAGATGCCCCAGGACACTGAGGCAGGTAAGGAGGAAGTCAGTGCCCCTTTCCCCCTCTCTCCTTCTCCATCTCCCAGCCCAGCCTAGTCCCCGGCTGCAGGACAGCCCTGGGGGGGTCTCCTTCCCCTTGCCTGTGGCACGGAGGCAAATCCCATCCTGTCCTTGTCCTTCCTCCCCCAGAGCAGGAGCTGAGCATGGAGAGCAGGGAGGACAAATCCCCACGGCAGAACCTGGAGGAAGAGGCCATTCTGAGCGGCTCCACAGCACAGGAACCCAACGGGGAGGAAAAGCTCTGGAGATCCCGCACGAGGAGGGGTTGCAAACGCAGATCACGGGGATCTGAGGGGGAAAGACCCAGCCTGGGCTGGGAAGGCGGCCGGAGATCGATCCAGAGCTCAGAGCTGGTGCTCCATGAGCAGCTTCATGATGGGGAGAAGCCCCACACGTGCTTGGAGTGTGGGAAGAACTTCAGCTGGAGCTCCGAGCTGATTAGACACAAGAGGACCCACACTGGGGAGAGGCCTTACGAGTGTGGGCAGTGTGGGAAGAGCTTCAGCTGGAGCTCCAACCTGATCAGGCATCAGAGGGCCCACACTGGGGAACGACCCTACAAGTGTGATCAATGCAGGAAGAGGTTTAAGACCAGCTCAAATCTCCTGCAGCACCAGCGCACGCACACAGAGGAGAGGCCCTTCTGCTGCACTGACTGCGGGCAGCGGTTCAGGCATAACTCCCATCTTGTCATGCACCGACAAATCCACACTGGGGAGCGGCCCCACGAGTGTGGGGAGTGTGGGAAGAGTTTTAGCCAGAGCTCCAGCCTGATCAGGCACCAGAGGCTCCACACTGGGGAGAGGCCCTATGAGTGTGCAGAATGTGGGAAGAGCTTCAGCTGCAGCTCCAGCCTGATCCAGCACCAGAGGACCCACACTGGGGAACGCCCCTACGAGTGTGATCAGTGCAGGAAGAGGTTTCAGACCAGCTCCGATCTCCTGATGCACCAGCGCTCGCACTCAGAGGAGAGGCCCTTCCGCTGCCCCGACTGTGGGCAGGGCTTCAGGCGAAACACCCATCTTGTCACGCACCGACAAATCCATACTGGGGAGAGGCCCCACAGGTGTGATGAATGTGGGAAGAGCTTTGGACGGAGCTCCACCCTTCTCAGGCACCAGAGGACCCACACCGAGGAACGGCCCTACAAGTGTGGGGAGTGTGGGAAGAGCTTCAGACAGAGGGCCCATCTGATTCAGCACCAGAACATCCACACTGGGAAACGGTCACACAAGTGTGGGAAATGTGGAAAGAGCTTCAGCCTGCATTCCTACCTGGTCATCCATCAAAGGACCCACACTGGGGAGAGGCCCTACGAGTGTGATAAATGCAGGAAGAGGTTTAAGACCAGCTCCAGTCTCCTCAAGCATTATCGGATTCACTCAGAGGAGAGGCCCTTCTGCTGCCTCGACTGCGGGAAGGGATTCAAGGACAAATCCACCCTCATCACCCACCAGCGCATCCACACTGGGGAGAGGCCCTACGAGTGTGACGAGTGTGGGAAGAGCTTCTCACAGCGCTCTCACTTGTACAAACACCAACGGAGCCACCAGTAAGGGAAGCTCTGCAGGTGCCCTGAGTGCAGGAAGAGCTTTGTGCGCTGCTTCAGCTCCATCCCCCACGGGAGGAGCCACGTTGGCCACAGCCCTGGTGTCCCACATTCCCTGTGATCCATGTTGGGAACACACCTGGCTGCTTCTCCTTTTGGTTTGGCCTTAATTTCCTTCTGCTTCATCTTCATCCCTTTAAAACAGCACAAACAGGGTTAAATGAAGGAAATTGTTCAAAGATGTCTAAAGTCCCACCATTTTACAGGTGTTCAAGGTGAAATTTAGGATTTAGGGACACATTCTGTGTGGAGTGCCCCTGTTCCTAAGAGACAGGAGTTGGATCTCAGCCCTCTTGCGTTGCTGAGAACTCCTCCCCTGACACAAACCCTAACTCTAGCCGTGGGATACCTTATATAAACCTCACAGCCCTGCCTTTGCCCTGTCTTTTGGGGGTCAGAAATGGATTCTGGATCTCTCTGAAACCAACACCCGTCTCGTTTGTTCTTGGCACCAGCAGCTGCTGCCTCCCTGGACACCATGAACTCTGGAGAATGGGGGCAGGCAGTGAGGACAGGTCCTGGATTGCAAGATAAGTGTGTGTTCTGTTTGCCATCTGTCAGAGGTGGGGCAGTTATCTTCTGGGCAGTTTTCTTTATCTCGTCCACAGCCAATCCTCCCTCCAGAAGATATCTTCTGCTAATAGGCTAATAATTATTAATTATCTGCTGCTAATGGGCCATTGAGTGTCACTGCCTGGCTGATAAAATGTCATCATCCCATTGGGAGATGCTCTGCCCAGTGGGAGGAGCCAAGCATTCCTACCTGGATAGAATCTCAGGTTTGGAACACTGCAGGCAGCCTTTTCCTACTGGATTTCCAGAAAAGCAGTATTCTTCTCCCCTGCAATCCCAGAGGATCAGCCCTTTTCCCACTGGATTCCCAAAGGAGCTGCCTTTTCCCACTGGATTTCCAGGGGAGCTGCTTCCTTCTCTACTGGGTTCCCCAAGGAAGACCCGGCCCATCTGCAGCACCCCTGGACCTTTAGAGGAAAACTCCTCCCTTCTCCAGGATCCCTGCTCCAACAGAACCCCACCAGGCACTGCAGGAGGGCTGCAGCCACCATTGACTGGGACTGCTGCCAGCACCCCGACCCACATGGGATCAGGTCCTGTTCTGACTCTGTCTATGGGGTTTTGTTAGTTTGTACTACTGCGTTTATATTTTTAATTTTTCCTTATAAAGAACTGTTATTCGTATTCCCCTGTCTTTGCCTGAGAGCCCCTTAATTTTAAAATCATAACAATTCAGAGGGAGGGGGTTTTCATTTTCCATTCCATGGGAGGCTCCTGCCTTCCTTAGCAGGCATCTGGCTTTTCAAACCAAGACAATAACAAAGTTACTGTAACACCACAGCTATAAAATCCTGCAAAAAGCCAATATTATAATATGCATCTATTACAATAGTGACCTTAAAAACATGGGGGTAAAAAGCTTACGGGCAGGGGAATTCCCAGTAAGGGGAGCAAAATGCCCAGTACTGGGACTGGGCCATGGGACTGACATCTACCATCACTCAGTGAGAGGTTTATTGTTATGGATACATATTGTAATATTGGCTTTTCACACATATTAAAATGGATTTTATATGTGTGATGTTAAAGCAACTTTGGTATAAAGATATAGTTTTTATTTCTATCGTTAATTTAGCTTCATGAAATAGCTGCTTGTGTTGTAATGCCTGCTTGGATGGGATAACATCCAGTGCACACAGGATGAGGACGCCTGTACAGATCTGCCAACTGTCCTCACTCACTGTCTGAAGGCAGAGTGGACCAAGGCCCAGAAACTGGAGATGATAAAGAGAAGGAGCCAAAACCACAGCCAAGGAACACACATGTTCTGAAAAGGCAGACCCAAGGAGGGGCCATGTAAAATCATTCCTGGAATATGTAAAGTAGTTTATGGATATGCATGAGGGTCTATGGATATCCAACAGGATGCTGGAAGGGAAAAGGTATTTCAGGGTATCCCCAAAGGTAACAGGGTGCTCCTGGCTGAGTGCCAAGATGCACCTGGCCATAATAACCTTTGCTCCATGGTCCTGGTCTCCCACTGTCCTTTATTAAACTTTTTACATTTTAACAGGAGAGTGAATATGTTTTTCACAAATGGGATCTCAAGGAAACAAGGGTCAGTTGTTAAGCCAAGGCTCTGCTTTGACCAAGTGGGGCCTCATGGGACAGAGATGCCACTGGGGCATTGCCAGGTCTGGTGGGAACAATGCCCCATTATTGCACAGCATGGCCTCAGGGTGCCCAGGGGAGCAGCGTGACAATGACATCTCAGGGAGCCAAGTGCCAACTGCAAACACAATGGGGCCTCATGGAAGCCAGGTGCCTCTTGGATATTGCCAGGGCAGGTGGGACTCAGTGTCCATGGTGACACAGCACAGCCTGATGGAACTCAGCAGAGCATTGGGACAACCTGGAATCTCATGGAGCCAAGGCTGAACTTTGGCAAAGTGGGGCCCACAGGACACAGGTGCCACTGGGACATTGCCAGCTCTTGTGGAACCCAGTGTCCACTGTGACACAGCAGAACCTGATGGAAACATGGGGACCACTGTGACACCATGGAATCTCATGGAAGCAATTGTCAGTTGTGAAGGCAGCGTGGCCTCACAGAACCCAGGGGCAGCAGGGACCGTGCTGTGGCTCGTGGGAGCATGGGGCCATTGTGACACAGCGGGGCCTCCTGGAACCCAGGAGAACATTGTGGGCCCGTGGATTCTCACAGGAGCACGGCCCCATTGTGACAAAGGGTGGTGTCACCATGGTCTCCTGGGTTCCATGAGTCCTCGCTGTGTTTAGAATTGACACTTGTTTCCCCAAGATTCCATGGCATCCCTCTGCTCTCCTGTGATTTGAGGCTGTGCTGTGTCACCATGGACACTTGCTCCCGCCAAGGCTGGAGATGTCCCAGTGGCACTGGGCTTCCTTGAGGCCGTGCTTTGTCACAGTGGAGCCTTGGTTCCATGAGATTCCATTGTCCCACAGTGCTCTCCTGGGTGCCATGAGGCCTGCCTTTGTCCCAGTGGAACCTTGCTTGCAGAAGCCTTGGCAATGTCCCAGTGGCACAGGGGTTCCATGACACCCTGCCGTGTCACAATGGGCCCTTGGTTCCAGCAGGTTCCATTGTGTCACAGAGCTCTCCTGCGTGCCATGAGGCCTTGGTCTGCCACAGAGGTGTCTTGTTCCTACTAGGCTGGCCAATGTCCCAGTGGCACCTGCGTCCCATGAGGCCCCACTTGATCAAAGCAGAGCCTTGCTTTCCTGAGATTGCACTGGGTCACACTGGTTTCGGGAGAACAGTGGTCACTGGTTTCAGGAGAACCTGATGTGTTGATGTCTTGGTTTGAGAGGAAGTGAGTTTTTTGGGATGCTGTGGTCAAACTAATAGTTGCTCAGATTTGAATATTGGCACCTGGTGTGGCCACTGAAGATATGGATACGCCTCTGAGAACACAGGGGGTTAAAAGCAGAGAACTCCCACGTGGAAGCTCTCTTTGTTCCCTGTGGGTGAAAGAGCTCCGACCTCCCCCGGCTGCGGGCTGGGCAGGGGAGGGGAGGCCATGTGGGGAAGTAGGCTGGGCCTTGGACAGAGAAGGGAGGTGAAGGCCCCTGCAGGATGGAAGGGTGAAGGAACCCTGAGAGACATTGGGCAGCAGCCCCCCAGGAGAGGAGAGAGAGAGAGAGAGAGAGAGCTGGTGTCTGTGTCTGTGCCTTGAAATTTGATAGCATGGCCAGCTGAGAAGGAGAAGAAGGGGGTGCAGTGAGAAAGTGTCCGGCAGAGCAGCGTGGGAGTTCCGGACAGGCAGAGCGTGAGACTTTTAACCCTTTTCTTGGATCATGAACATTTTACAAATGCTGATCCTCTTGGAGTTGAAAGGTAAGGGAGATAGAGATGAGGTAAGAAGAAACGGGCCACGAGAGAAGTTGAGAAGAATCTTAGGTGAGAGGAGGTAATGGACTGGCCTTTGGCTGGACTTTTCTTGTATGGCCATGGACAGAACCACTTTTCCTGTGATACAGAGACTGCATTTAGGGGGAGGCAATGGCTGGGAGCCAAGAGAGTGCAGTGATGTGATGTGAAGGAGTGGTGAGAACAGAAACAATGGGTGAGGAGGGTGGTGGTGCCCTCCATCTTCAGGGAAGAAGAAGATCTCTGTTCTTGAGACCCCTCGGCCCCAGGGGGTAAAATTTGGGGGGGGACAGGTGTCCCAAAGCTGAGAGACTGTGCTCTTTTTAGAACTGGGCAAAGCATCCTTAAAAGAAGAACCCTAGAAGCAGCTCTGGTCCATGTGCAGTGGTGAGAGCACTGGGCATGGAAGGAAGATGTCACAATGGCAAAATGATCTCCAGGTAGTGCCATGTGTGACATGGAAACACACAAGGTTTCAACTGTGTTTCCAAAGGAAGCCTATGGTAAAAGAGGGACTCTTCTCTCCTTGATGAACTGAGAATTGATTATCTAAAAGGTGGTGATGGACTGAAAGTTGATGATCTGAAGGGTAGATGTATTGGAAATTTGGTGGGGGGAGGAAGAATGTTTTTAGAAGGTTTTCATTCCAACTTCTTTGTGCTTTTTTTTTTAATATTTACTTGCAGATTAATAAAGTTTTCTTCCTTTTATTCCTAAGCGAGAGCCTGCTTTGCTCTATTTCTGGTCACATCTCACAGCAGACACCAAGGAGAAAGTATTTTCATGGAAGCACTGGCATTGTGCCAGAGTCAAACCGTGACAGTTGATCCTTGGTTCCATGAGATTCCATTGCATCACGGGGTGTCCTTGGTTCCATGAGGCCCAGCTTTGTCACAACTGGACCTTGGTTCCATGAGATTCCATTGTATCCCAGCGGTGTCCTTGGTTCCATGAGGCCCTGCTGGGTCACAGTGGAGCCTTTGTGCCATTCATTCCATGGTGCCACAGTGGTCTCCAGCATTCCATGAGGCCACGCAGCCAAAGAGTGGCCCCTTGGTTCCATGACTTTCCATTCCATCAGGATGATCTCTTGCATTCCATGAGGCCCTGCTGTGTCACTGAGGAGCCTTTGTTCCCTGTGTTCCCACAGTGACACAATGGTCTCCAGGGCTCCATGAGGCTGAGCTGTGAAACCCTGGACACTTGGTTCCATGAGATTGCATGGGGTCACCATGGTCTCCTGGGTCCTGTAACAATTCAGACTTGGTTCAATGAGATTCCACGGGGTCACCATGGTCTCCTGGGTCCTGTAGCAATTCAGACTTGGTTCCATCAGATTCCACAGGGTCACCATTGTCTCCTGGGTCCCATGAGGCCCCTCTCTGTGTCACAGTCTTTTCCTTGGTTTCCTGAGAAGCTGATGTGTTGACAGTTGCCCCTTGGTTCCCTGAGATTCCAGTGCATCCCAGCAGTGTCCTTGGTTTCATAAAGCCCAGGTCTGCCACAAGGGAGCCTTGGTTTCAGGATATTCCATTGTGACACAATGGTCTCACCACTCTTTGAGGCTGCCCCGTGAAACCGTGGACACCTGGTTCCATGAGATTCTGGGGGGGAACAGTCAATTCTTTTGCTTCTTCTCTGCCAGGGTCAGGATTAAATCACAAGACAGTGTTTCTTGTTTGGACTCAGGTGTTCATTAACTCTTGTCCATATAACAGTCTCACAAGCTGTGAGTTCTGCAGCACTTCGCTAACAAGGTAAAAATGGAGCCCCATCTCTCTCCAAGGTTTTTTTAAGGATAAACTCTCCAGTTAAGAAATGACACCTAAATTATTTTTACCTTTAACCCAATGACCAACTGCCCGTGCCCGACAACGGGGCCTTCTTAATCCAATTACACAATAACACCCAAACCCGAGAGGGAGGAAGAGGAAAAGGGAGGACAAGGAAAAGGAGGAGGAGAAGGAGGAGGAGAAGGAGAAGAAAAAAAAGGAGCAGAAGGAGGAGAAGAAGAAGGTGAAGAAGAAGGTAAAGAAAAAGGATCAGCCTCTGCCCTAAAACCTCCATCTTGCTTTATATATATTGGTATATTGTAAAACCTTAAACTCTAAGTTTTCCACCCTTCTATTATTACACCCTTCTATTCAAACTCCACATCCCTAATCCCTGTTCTGTCATTCCATTTTGAAAGCCTTTTCTTCAGCCTCAGGTCAACTGCAGTGTTCTCTTGGGGTCAGTGTCTGTCAGTACAGAAGGTCTAAAATTCTCATCAGCCAGGGTTCCAACAGGTAACAATGTTCTCCTGTGTTCCATTAGGTTCCATCAGGCCCGGCTCTGTCACCATGGACACCTGGTTCCATGAGATTCCATGGGGTAACACTGTTCTCCAGTCACCATGGACACCTGGTTCCATGAGATTCCATGGGGTAACAATGTCCTTCAGTGTTCCATCAGGCCCGGCTCTGTCACCATGGACACCTGGTTCTGTGGGCAGTGGCCATGTCCCAGTGGCACCTGTGTTCCATGGCACCCCGCTCTCTGACAAGGGACAGTTTGTTCCAGGACATTCCATGGAGTCACAGCGGTCACTTGGGTTCCATGCAGGTGCTTGGGGAGCGGGAGCTCAGCCCAAATATCCTGGGGGTCCCTGGGCTGGTGTTTTTTGGGGCAACCTTTGGATCTTGCAGGGCTCCAAAGCTGAGCCATGGATGCAGCGTGGAACAGAGTGGAGCATCATGGAAGCCAGGAGACCCTCGTGGAAACCAGGAGACCCTGATGGAAGCCAGGAGAGTCTCGTGGAAGCCAGGAGAGTGTTGTGAGGCTGTGGAACAATGTGGCACCGAGGTTTCACCGGGACTTGACAGAAGCTCCTGGAGACAAGGAAGCACTACGAGCCTCCGGGATCAGCGTCTGCAGGAGGATTTTCTGCTCCCTCCCGGGATGCTGGGTGACAATAAAGCCTGAGGCAGCCTCCCAAGTGTCCGGCTGTGTCACCAGGGGGGACACATCTGGGGGGACGCCCTGTCAGCCCCGGCCCTGCTGCTCCTCCTGGCCGGGCGTGGAGCTGCTGGGAGCCCGGGCTGGGGGGAATCCTCAGGGTGTGCAAGGAAAGGTTCACCACGAGCAGCACTGGAGCGAGATGTGCAGGCAAAGCCAGCGAGACGGCAGAGAAAGCCAGAGAGCAGAGCAAGCAACACAACAAATGCACCAAGAGCAAGAGAGCAAGTTTTAACAGAACTTGCAAACGGCCAAATCAGCTAAAACCAGGTTAGACTGAAGAACAAGGAGCACCAGGCATGGGCTGATGACATAGGTAAAGAGTTCACATGTGAGGAGGACTACAGAAGCCTTCATCCAAAGACCACCAGACGACTGACGAGCACCATGTGAGAGTCTGTCCAAAATATCCTTCAACTACCTCATGACCATCATTGAGAGACCACTGAAGATCCCCCCTGTCCACAGGCCTCTGGCTTTGTAAGCCAGGAGAGCTTGATGACCTGAGAGCACAGCTAAGCTACTATTTCCACAGGTGTGTGTATTTTGCTGCATGCTACACTGTGCTCTAGGAGAAGAAAAAAGGACATTCTGACCTTTTTGCAGCAATAGCTCTGAGATTTTTCCTCCCCCAGTTCTTGGCCTGGCTGGACTTTTCCTGAGTTTTAGGAGTGGTCCCTCGAAGAAGACCCCTCTTGTCTGTTTGCACCCACCGGGACAGACAAACTGAGATGTAAGAAGCCACCTCACCAGGGAAAAAGCTGAGACATGAAATCCCCATATGAAAAGGCCCCTCCCACACTTTCCAAGGGCTGGGACTGAAGCCCCCAGCCCGGGGGAGGTGCGCGGGGGCAGACGAGCCAACCAAAGCGAGATGGATGTTGCAGGTGCGAGCACCCAACCACGAAAACAATGGCTCTCACCCACTGAGATATGGCCTGTCTGTACCCTTCTTCCAAATATCATTTTTTTCCCAATACAATAGATTCAGTTTCAAAATCATTCCCTTCCCCCCTCAAAAAAGTATATAATTGGAATCCTGATGAGCTGCACCTTTGAGATCTCTCCAGACGTGAACTGGTGAACCTCACTGGCTGGACACCGAAGGACCTTCGCCATTCCCACGTTTGGTAGCTATATACCCTTTTCCTTTTCCTCCCTTTTCTTTTCCTTATCTTTCCCTTTTCCCCAATCCTTACCCAATGCATTTTTGCTGTGGTTATTTCAATAAAAGTGCATTTGTTTTGATTATTATGGCAAACCCACTTGTACCGTGTCGGTTTTTTGCACCCTGAGATCCCCCATGAACCATCACTAAACCCATCCGCAAGGACAACTCGTGACAGGCTGTCAGGGACCTGCAGCTTGCAAGGTGCTCTGCTCTCCCTCAGGTGCTCTCCGAGAGATCCAATCCCAGCTGGGCACCTCAGGGCACAAGTGGCACAGCCTGTTCATGGGCACAAAACAGATATATGCCTGAAATGGGGCACAGGTGTTAATGCCTGTTAGTTTCATAATATACAAGGAAATCTTTATTATCTGGGTCATTTGAGTACTGTTAAGGAATGGCAAAGTTTTCCACAATGAACAGGCATTTCCTGGAGGTGTACTGGTGGCAGAAAGAAAAATACTGGTCTTGTCTTCTACTGATGTCACCAATATTCAGTCTATTATTTCCTCTCCCTCTTCCTTCAGGTGTTTCCAGCTCTCCCGTTTAAATGGCCATGTCTAAGGATGTCTCTTCATTTAGAGCAGCTAAACCTATGTCCTTCCAAGTGCTCCCAGATTTCTCCTCCAGGTGCTCTCTGGTCATTCAAGTGCCTCTCAACTGACTGCTTTCATGCTTTGAGCTGCAGGAAGTTGCCCAATGTTTCTGAAGCTTGTGGAAGAGTTTGTGCAGGACTGGCTTATGAGCAAGGGACATAGCAGGGAGAATTTCTTGCAGATGTCCGAAGTAGGCCAAGGACAGTAAGATAGGGAAGCTGCCCAAAGTTGCAATAACAGGATGTAGAAAGAGGATGTGCTGACAGCAAGGAAGGTAAAAAGTAGCCAGGGGGGGGTGGAATTGATGATTAACCGTGCACCAATGAGGAGCTCAGCTTTTGCAATACGTATGAGGCTTATTAAGAAATGTATTTAACCTGCTGTAATTATCAAATAAATCGACACTTACTGATGATCAACTGATGTCCGCGTCTCCCTTCGCCGGCAAATGGTGACCCCGACGTCGCCCTTGTCGCTATAAAGAAAGCGGGGGAGGATGCGCCACGGTCGAGCGAAGTAGAGTTCGGTCCCGAAGCAGTGCGGGAGGCAAAAAGAGCAGGTCTCCGTTGCCCCGAGTGGCCTTACCGGAGGCCTCGGCCGATTGAAAGCCACTGAAGTCTTGAAAGGCTGCAACAGCGCTGACGATTAGATGAAAAGGTATAGAGAGACAAGCGGCTTATAATATTTTTTAATGCTTTTTATAAAAGCGGGAATTACGGAGTATAGATCTAGCAAAAGAACTTCTGGGATTGCTTGCTTATGGAGTGGCGTAGGTTTAGAGATAATTATGGGTGGCGGTGCTAGATGATTGTAAAATTGTAAAAAAGTTGTCTAAAATGTAGCGGATAGTTGCTAATGTCCTCAAACAACATCAGGTTGAACAAAAGGTTGCTCAGGCAGACCTTGCTTGCCCCCGGGGATTCCTCTCTGGCCAGTCTATGCGGTCAGCCCTGGTGGGGCTCCACAGGGTAAAATCTCCAGGGGGTATTCCCTCATACATGGGAATTAAACAAGGTAGAGAAGAGCCATTTGGCTTGTTTATTGACAGTGGCGAATGCTATTCAGACAGCAGGGGTCCCTGAATATATGCATGGAGCACTGTTAAATAGTTAAAGGGACAGGCGTAGGCCACGCAGAATCAGGTGTCAGCTGCTCTTGCTACCTTGCAAGTGTCTGCAAATCGACCTCAGAGAGAGGGACCATCACGACTCCGCTTTAGAATCGCTGGCTGTACGAACTGTCTGGTGCCGGCACTGCCAGTCCAACACAAACAGAGTCACCCTGCCATCGCGTCTCGGGAGACGGGAAGCCGAGTGAGAGGGTTGCCCCACGTCGACACAGCTGGCTGCCCAGGACCCAAGCGCCTTCCCAGCACAAGTGCCTCCTCCCTCCGCCCTGCAACCAGCGGAAGCCTCGGCTTGGACTTGGCGACCTCAATAGACTGTACCTTAATAGACTGCAAGCCACAGCGTATTCCCACGGGGATTAAAGGTCCTGTTACAGCAGGTGGACAATCAGTGGGGGCTTTATTGATTGGACGCTCGTCTGCCAGCATGGTGGGACTTACTATTCTTGTTGGACTTATTGATGCTGATTATACAGGAGAAATACAAATAATGGCACAAACGTTATTCCCACCGTTGTTCATTCCGGCTGGATCACTAATTACTCCCTTGCCTCAGTTAACCGAAGGAACTTTACCACTTGGCAAGCAGCAACGTGGTGAGAGTTGTTTTGGTTACAGGAACAATGGCTTTGTTAACAGTGGACTTAAAGCATCATCCTAAAAAACATATTGATGTTCAGTATCGAGGTCACACCATCACTTTGGTTGCACTCTTGGACACCGGCGCAGATGTCAGCATCATAGGGATGCAGAAATGGCCACCTCAGTGGCCCACCCATGTGGCAGGTGCTACAGCGGCAGGAGTAGGAGGACTCACTTGCACGGACATCCCCTCTGCTGAAAATTCTTATAGAGGGAAAGACTGTCACCTCTGCAGTTTCTGTAATACCACTCCCTGAGGGTGTCCATGCCTTGCTGAGCCGCAACGTGTGGGCACAATTGGGACATCTTACCACAGATCTCCCTTTATAGAGACTGCCATTGCATGGACTTTCCTGATGGAAAACAGACGACCCGGTGTGGGTTGAGCAAAGGCCTTTAAAAGGGGGAACAAAACTATTATAGATTTGTACTGATAAATGATACTTGTGATTTCTGGTGATTTCTGGTATTTTAGTGGCTAGTCAAAATATTTGCAAATAGAGGTTTATACAATTTGTACTAACATCTGGTATTTTATAGGTGACTATAGAAAACATCTTTAGTAATTTGCATATGACAAAAAAAAAAAGGAGAGAGAAAGTTAAAGGACTATTTTGCAGATGAATACTATAAAGCCTATATGTGATATCTGTATCTGCATATGAGGCAACAGTGGCAGATAGCTCAATGATAAGTAGAATTGCAACAAATGACTTTTTTACAAATGTACCTTTCCATCAAGAGGTTAAAAAACAAACAAAAAACACTAAAGCAAGAATCATTGTCAGTCTGAGGCTTCTGAGCACATGTTTTTGCTTTGCACCAAGTAGTTTGCTAAGTGAAGCCTACCATTAAATGTACTAATTTCATTTAAAAATATTTCTTTCTCTATGAAACAAATACCATAATGCAATCGCCTGGTGCAATTATGCTACAAAGGAAGTGTCAATCTCATCAAATGACCCTACACAATTGCCAGCAGGTTACTTATTAATATGTGGAGACCGTGCCTGGCCTGGTATCCCATCTATGCTGTGAGGGGGGCCATGTACAATTGGACGGCTGTCTCTGCTTACACCCAACACCTCCATGATATTGAATATGAGCCGCCATCACTATAGAAGTAAAAGAATGGCCCATGCATTTACTGCTGACTGTAAAGATGATGTAAAATTTTGGTCCCCAGGGGCCATAATTGCAGCATCCTTTCTAGCTCCAGGGGTGGCAGCCGCAGGTGCCCATGCCACCCTAAATAAGTTGGGATGTTGGCGTGCAAAGCAAACCAATGCTACTTCTGTGGCGCTTTCTAGCCTTTTGCTCGATGTTGATTCTATACGCCATGCAACGCTTCAAAATAGAGCTGCCATTGATTTTCTTTTGCTTGTGCAAGGCCGTGGTTGTGAAGAATTTGAAGGCATGTGTTGTATGAACCTTTCTGACCATTGTCAGTCCATCCACTCCCAGCTCTCTGAGTTGCGGAGGTTGACTGGAAACTTATAGGTAGAATTGGGCCTTGGTATTGATGGATGGCTCAAATCTTTAGGCCTTGGCTCCTGGCTACGTGCTATTGCTAAGGCTGGTATTATAGTAGACATTATAGCTTTGTTAGTAGTGTTAATTTTGCCTTGCTTTTGTATATGCTTGCAAAATATGATGCAAAGGATGATATCTGCTGTATTTAATCAAACCTTGCTTGTGCAAAAAGAAAACAGGGGAATTGTAGAGGAATGGTCACAGGGTAGAGATCACTTTGACCTCCTCTCATTAGTGGACCCAAAACTAGGAAAGTACCAAACCCAGCTTATCTGAGTTCCTTGCACCTGCAAAAACATTATGTCCTTGAGCATAGCAGTAGTACGATAACAGTAATGAGGATGAGACCTGAGAAGTAGAAATCAAATTTCTCAAGAATGAGGAAGAGCTGATATTGTAGTATAACCAATAGATTGTTTAGCTTACAGAATATGCATGAGCTTATTACATGTTGTGTATAGCTTACAGAATATGCATGAGCTTATTACTTGTTGTGTATAAAAGTCTGGTGCTTATCAATAAAGTTGGAGCTTGCTGATTCTTACATTAAGAGTCCCAAGACTTCCCTCACCGCGACACTCTTGCACTTCTGGGGGGTGTTAGAGGGACCCCCTGGAATCAGGTGTGGAACCCTGGTCCCAGCCTTTCAGGGCTGTGAGGCCAGGAGTTGTGGGGCTGGGCGTGTGCCCTCCCTGTGCTCAAGACTGGAGCCCCCGGCCCCTCAGCCTTAGGCATGGAGCTCCACTGCCTGCTTGCCAAGTCTTGTTCCTGTTGCCATGGTGGAGGCTGAGCTCTGTGGCTTTAGGCAGGATTGAGCCAGAAGAGCAGCAGCTTTGGGCTCGGGGGGGGCACAGGAAGGCCCTCTGGACAAAGGGCAATCCTGGCATTCCCAGGGCACGGACAGATGAGAATGTGGTGGGCACGTTCAGGGTGCTATGATGGCTTTGCACTGGCCCACCTCCCTGTGTGCAGGGCTGGCTCTTTGCTTTGCTGTCCTTAGCCTTTTGCCATCGTGCTCCTTTGGCTGCCTGCAGAGAGGGGCAGCCCTACAAGGAGGGTGAAAGGCCCTGTCTCCAACATCCCAAGGGGGAAATGGAGCTCTCCCGGCCCTCAGCCCATGCTGTAAGCAGAGCAGAGCCTTTTCCCCAGCCCTCATGGCTTTCTGCCTGCTGCTGGCCTCTGGCCACCATGACCCACTGCACTCTCTCTGAATCACCTACAGGATGGCTGGTGCCTCTTGATTTGCTGACGGGACGTGAGGGTCACTGAGGGAAAGGTGGGGGTCCCAATGCTGAGGGCACAGGTGGGTCACTGAGGGACTTGAGGCTTCCCCAGCAGGTTGCAGGTGCCTTATGTGCCACTGAAGGGAAGGCAGATGCCCCGTGTGTGGCTGAGGTGTCATGATGGTCTCTGAATGGCATGCACATGCCCTGCATGCCACTGAGGGCACGTGAGGGTCCCTGAGGGGAGGCGGGTGTCTGTCTGTCCCTTAGGGTCCGTCGGCGTCACTGAGGGAACGTGAGCGTCACTTGAGGGGGACACGGGCACGCCGCGTGTCACTGAGCACACATGCCGCTGGCTGAAGGGACGCCAGGGCCGCTGAGGGGACGTGGGCTCGCCCTGAGGGACACGGCAGGGCCGGGCCGGGCCCCGCTGCGCCGCCGCCGCCCGCTCCCCGCCGCAGGGAGCGTTTCCCGCCCAGCGCGGGCGGCCCCGCCCCGCCGGTCCCCTCAGCCGCGGGCGGGAACTCCGACCCGCTGTGGCCGCCCCTCGGGGCCGGGCGCCGGGCGGCCTTAAAGAAGCCGTGGGGGAGCTGCCCTGGGGCTGCCCTGCGCTCATACACACCGAGGAGGATGGGGCAGTGTCGGCTCAGGACCAGGGAGTGTTTCACTTTGCAAGGGATAAAGCTGCAGTAGCTTAGAGCAAGAGAACTTCATAGCACAGGAATGCTGGAATTACCTGGCGTCACCTGTAGGGCACAGAATGGACATTTGGGCTTTAAAGTGCAGGTAATCACTACACTGTGAGAATAATGAAATCGGAGGTGATCTGTCAAGTACATGCAGTGGATATTTGCGCAGGAAGATTTGAGGTGATCTCTAGGGGACAAAATTACTTTGGAGGAAAAATCTCTGTCATTTCTAGAGGGCACATCGAGATAATTTTGTGACAAAACCTGAGGTAAAATGTTAGGGCAAAGAAAGAACATTAGGGGGTAAGATCTCAGGTTCTCTGACTTCCCACTACCTCATCCCATGCCCCAGCAGGTGAGCTTTGCCCTCCCTGTCCCCAGCCAGCCCAGCCTGGGAACCTCAGGGGTGCCCCCACCCTCCTGCTGAGGCCCGGCCTCGAGGGCTTCTGCCGCAGGCCTGGGAGACGCTCTGGGGAAGCACCCGAGCAGCCGGGTGCCAGGGACAAGGCAGCTGCCGGGGGGCTGCTTATGACCTCTGACCCCCGATTGCTCAGGGCTTCCCAGTGCCCCAGCCCCTTGGGGACTCCCCCAGCCCGGCCAAGCTGCCCGGCAGCAGCGCTGCAGCCCCACAGCAGCTCTGGAGCAGCCCCATCCAGAGGCACCTCGGAGCCCTCAGCAAGGCAGGCAGCAGCTCACCGCAGGAGGACACGGATGGCGCTTCCTGCCTGGCACGGGGCTTGTGGCCATTTCCAGGCACCGCTCTGGCAGGGATCCCCACAGCTCCGGCCCCTGCCCAGCCGCTCTGTGGGCAGCATAAAGGCTTCAGTGGAACCACCAAAGGCCAAGGGGCTTCTGGCCCTTTTCCCTGTGGCACTGCACACCTGGGCAGCCAGCTGAGCAGAAGCACCCTTTTTTCCCCTTCAGAGCCTCAGGACCCTCCAGCCTTCTGTGCTGCTGAGCACAAGCACCCTTTTCACCCTTTCCTGCCTCCTGCCCTGCAGACCCTGGGCAGAAAAGAGAAGTTCCTGGCAGTTTGTGTATCATAATATACTTAATAATTAATATAGTTACAATAATCTATAATATAAAATAATATATACTCTAAAATTTATTTATTTACAATAATCTATAAATTATAATAATATATATAATAATAATTATAGATACTCTATAATTTAATTATTTAGAATACAGAAGAAAAGGGAAAAGAAGAAAAGAAAAATCTTAAAGAAAAGGAAAATTGCCCCTGGCTCAGGTTTCCCCAGCAAAGCGAGCCTCCCAAGATCAGCTCTCTCTAAAGCTCCTGCGGTGCAGACAGCTGAGCCCCAACAGAAGAGGCCGAGTGCTCCGTGCCCTGCACAGCTGATCTTGCAGCCTCTGGATGATGGAATATGGGCCACGCTCTATTGCCCGGAGGCCACGCAGTGTTTCCAGTGCCAGCTCTGACACGGCACTGCTCGTGTCCTCTGTCAGGAGTTCCAGGGCTGCAAGAGAGAGGAACAGAGCCACGGTCAGAAGCTGCATCTGCAGGGAGCCGAGGAGAGCCCCCTGCAAGGGCCATCCCAGCCGGCTCTTGCCGTGGCCAGGAGGGAGCAGGGACCCAGGGGATCAGCCCGACGCTGCTGGCCACGAATCACCCATGTAGTCCTGAAATCTCAGTGTGCTCTGCCCACTAGAGCAGAGCCCTGCACAGCCGGGTCAGGGCTTGCAGCTCCCCCCACCAGCCCCCGCTGTCAGCCCGCTGCCCTCACTCACCACTGCAGATCATCAGGAGCTCTTGCTGCTGCCCCCTCAAGCTCTGCCCGGCCATCCCTGTGAACACAGAGCCTGTCACGGCCCCAGCGGCACAGCTCCCTGCCAGCGGCGCTGCCGGCGCTGTGGCCACAGGCCCTGCTGGCCCGGCAGGGCTCAGCCCGGCCCTTGCCGCACGCTGCCGTCCCAGGGCACGGCTGCCAGAGGGCGGCAGCAGCGCCGAGGCCGGGCGGGGCTCCACGGCGCCGGACCCAGCCCGGGTGGCGCTGCCGGGGCAGCAGGCGGGGCTGGGGCCGAGCTGCGGCAGGGACAGGAATGGAGCCGGGGCTTGTGGCTCACCCATGAACCTGATGGCTGCCTCTCGCAGGGGCTCCTGTGGGCTCTGCAGGTAGCGCAGGGCCCGGCGCAGGTGCTCGGCCGCTCTGCTCCTGTCCTCTGCCAGCTGCAGAGAGCGGCAAGAGGGAAGGGTCGGTGCAGGCTCAGCCCCTCAGCTGGGCGCTGCCTGCGCCCAGTGCCGGCCTCCCCTGCCCGCACAGCCCTGAGGCGCGGCCAGGAGCCCCTGGCGCCGGGCTCCCGAGGGGAGGGGGCAGAGGGCCGGCTGCTGCCCGGGGAGCCGCGGTGCCACCCTGCAGCCCCGGTTGGGCGGGGACTCCATGGGCACCCGGCTCGGGCCCACGGGAGCCTGGAGAAGAGCCCGTGCGGCCTCTGGGTGCAGCAGCGGGCAGGGACACAGCTGCCGGCCCGGCGCACTGTGCACCGTGCACAGGGGCCTTCTCCGGGTTGAGGCTGGGGATTCTTGGCATTCCTTACCAGGCTCTTGCCGAACCTCCATGTCTGATCCACCTGTAGCAGTTGTATGAGATCCCTCCGCTTGAGGAATCTGGCTGAAGAATGCAGCATTTCCCGGGAGGCCTGGGGAGCAGCAGAGACGGAAAGATGGCCCCACAGGCCAGGGCACAGGAGCATCCCTATGCCACAGCCTGGAGGAGGCTGCAGCCCCCAAGGTGCCAGGGCAGGAGGCAGCCCAGCCCCCTGCCAGGGGGACAGCAGCCAACCACAAGTCCTCACCTCGGCAACAATCTGATTCTCATCATAGCAGTGGAAGTAGAGTGGGAGCAGGCTCTGGCGCACGTGGGACTTCAGGGCCTTTCTTCCCTCTCTCGTTAATAAGTCCAGCATCTCTTAAAAGATACACATGGAGCTCAGCTGCACCTGGCTATCATCCTGTATGAAAGGAAGGGCAAAACACCTCAGCATCAGCTGCTTCAACCTCCCCGGGGCACAGGCCTGCATCTCCACAGGGCACCCAGGCTCCAGGCAGCACCAGGTGGGTGTGGGTGTGGGCACAGAGCCTTACGCTGTCAAAGAGTGGCAGGAGCGCCTCAGCCAGCTGCAGGGCGATGGGAGTGGGTATTGGGGCACCATTATCCAGGAGCAAATATCTGAGTAGAAGAATGGTCATCCTGACCATATCGCTATCATTTTCCTCCAATAGTTCCACAAGACTTTCAGTCAGGCTACACATTTTTTCAGCCTGCGTGGAACACAAGTTTGTGAAACACCACCCTGCTGCTGCAGGGCCCAGAGGCCAAAGGCCTGTCCCGAAGCACTCGGGCAGCTGAAGCGGGAGGCAGGAGAGCTGGGAGCAGCTGCCCCAGAGTCTGAAGCCCAGGCAAGGCCAAGTGACTGCATTGCCCAGCCCCACGCTGCCTGCACGGCTTCAGCCACTGCCCCCTTCTCACCATCAAGGGATCCTTGCCCAGCACTACGAGGCCTCTGAGTGCCAAGTAACGCCTCGCTCTGTGCTCACTCTGCAGGTTCTGTGACAGGATCTCCAGAACACTGTCACTGCATTCCCTCAAGTCCAGGCACTCGAGCACCTGAAAGGCACAGGGCAGTGACAGGGGATCGGGCCGGCAGGAGCCTGGAACCACAGAGGGCTAGGCTGAGGCAGCGGCACAGGGCGCGGGCACCGTCCTGGCAGCTGTGGCTTCGAGAGGGCAGAGAGCTGGGAGGCAGCTCAGCAAGGCAGCACTGGCCTTCAGGCTTACCTCCACAAGGAATGCCAGGGCAGGGAAATCCCAGTATGGCATCTCTTCGCCGAGCAGGCTGAGCAGGTAGAATGCAATCTTGGAACAAAAGTGTTCGGCTGAATGCCAAATTTCTCTGATAAGAGGAAAAAGGAAACAAGACCCTGAGCCAGTGGGCAAGCCTCTCCCAGGAGAGTTCTCATCTTCCCCCACCAGCCTTCCAGCAAGGGGACATTGGCCATGTGGGAGTTGGTTTCTCATAAGCACCCTCCTCTCCCATTCTTTTCCAGTGTGCTTGGCCATCCCCAGGTGACAAGACCCTCTGGCTCACGACCACAGGGACTGTGTGGGGCACCTGGGCACAGAGCACAAACGTCAGAGGCAGTGGGGTGAAGGGGGTCTCACCTGGCCAGCAGAGTCATGGCAAAGTGGTGGGTGTCAACAGAGAGCAGCGTGTCCCAGCCACGCCTGTGTTCCATTGCCACCACCACATGCTCACACCGGAGAAGGCAGAGCAGGGACTTCAGGATCTGCACTGCAAACCTGTGTGCAGAGAAAAGCCCAGGTCACTCTGGCAGGACTGGCTCATTCCCAGGCCACATGGCAGGGACAGGAGGACTGCGATGGAGCACCTGTTGGGGCTGGTGGCAAGGCCGTGCTCTTCCTGGCATTCCTTCCAGAAGGTATCGACCTCCTCTGGCATATCCAGAGTGCTGAAGAACACTTGGAATAGCAGATGAACAAATAGGCGGTGGAAATACACCTTCAGTATCCGTGGGATGCAAGGGACCTGGAGGATCTTCCACATCACCACGGTTGCCTGCAAAGGACAAAGCCCCCTGAGACAGCGCTCAGTGCCGAGGTGTCCGTGTGGCAGGGCCCAAGCGTGGCAGGGAGAGGTGAGGAGAGACACAGGGGGAGCACAGAGCCTGGTGGGCCTGAAGCTGCCCCTGGGCCAGGTTTCAGGGCAGCGCCTGAGGCAGGGAGATGCAATGGGGGAAGGAGGATGGAGAGGTGCTGGGGAGGCGTCTTTGGGGCCAGCAAAGGCCAGTTGCAGAAACTCACAGCCAGGGCAGAGACACGTTTTTTGTCCCCATCGGAGGTGCACGTGCTGTGCCCTGGCCAGCTCCCCAGCACATCCAGGAGTGTCAGCTGTGCCAGCTCCACAGTCCTGGCTTAGCCCATGACGGTCTTCCACATGGCCATGGCAGCTCTGCGGGGTTAGAGCTCTGTCTCAGAGGGTCTCAGACGCAGCACTGGGGGGAGCTGAGCTGGCTGCCAGTTCTGCCTCTGCCAACTAGCCCTCACCAGCAGCACCCAGGCAGCCCAGCCCAGTGGGGACAGACCCCTGAGGGGCAGGAAGGGAGCATGGCAGCCAGTTCAGGGGCTGACATGCCAGGGCTGGGAAAGGGAGAAGCCAGAGGGCCCTGGAACTCTCTGTTGGTCGGATAGCTGGGACAGGTTGTACAGGGTGATGGGCTGGGGAGCCCTGAGCCCTCTGGGCAGGTGGGCCCCATACCTGTCACAGGACGGGGCCACATGCAGGAGCGTCACTACTACGTCATCTGGCTGTGCCTCTGTGAGATGCAGCAGGGGCTCATCCAGCCTGTGCTCGTCATCCTCATTTGCCATGAGCCAATGGTGGATGTACCTGACCATGGCGGGCACCTGGAGAAGGCGCAGGGAGACTCGGAAAGCTGCCAGAGGGAGCAATGTTCCCAGCTTCCCCAGAGAAGTGCTTCCCTTCCCACCGCACTGCCATGTGGCCTCAAACGCTCACAGCAACAAGCATTCATGGCTTGGGAGGCCAAGCAATTCCTGGGAGAATCAAACCCGGGCCACAGGCTGCTTACTTGTTCTGGATAGTAAAAATCTTCCTTTACAAGCATACACAGGAGGGCAGCACTGGTCTTGCTTTGGAAGATGGAAGAGTATGGTCTGCGCCCAGTGCTCATGGTGATGGTCACTTCCTCCTGAATTTTCTTCATGAATTTGCAGATGAACTGTAGGAGAGGGGCAAGAAGCCAGGGATGTTGCATGTACTGCTCCACACACAGTGCTCAGCTGAGCAGGGACAGCAAGCCCAGCCCTGTTGGGGGTGGCTGCAGGTACCTGCGCTGTTCTGCGGAAGCAGCCACGGCTGGATTCCTGCTCTTGAGTGCGCTCCATGGCTGCATCTGACAAAGAGAGAGCGCAACCAGAGCTGAGGAACTGCAGGAGAGGCCAGAGAACAGAGCCCAGCCCTGCACTCCCCAGGCAGAAAGAGCCCAGGATGCCCCAGGGGGATGGAGCACGGCCACTGCAGGGTGTCTGCCCGGCCCCTCTTCTGTCCTGTCCGTGGGCATGTCCCCAGGGGATGGCATGGCATGGCATGGGATGGCACGGCACGGCACAGCACGGCATGGGGTCAAGCCGGCTGCAGGCACCAGTCCTGCGGCCCAGCTCTGCCACTCACCCTCCTGCGGTGGCTGGAACGGCACCACCTCTTCAGTCTCCTGTGCTGGGGCAGCTCCAGGGCCTTCTTCCTCCTCCTCCACCCAGGCCAGCTTGGGCACTCTTGGGGGTCTCTGCTCCATGTCTCTTACTGGATTTGTTGGTATTTGCAGGAGAAATGCCTTGGAAAAGCTTCAAGTCACCAAGTCCTGCAGTCGTGCCTGGAAGGCACCTTCAAGAAAGAAGCCTCAGGAAGGCTACAAGACAGCAAGTCTTGCACTTGGTCCCAAGGGCTCCTGCCACAAGGACAGGAGACTCCTGGAAAGGATTGTGGCCTCGAGGGCACCTGCAGAAGAGATGTCTCAAGGAGACCGCAGGTCAGCAAGTCCTGTGGTCTGGCCTCGAGCTCAGCTGCAGGAACAACGTCTCGGAAAAGCTCCGGATGGGACATGAACGAGCACGCTGTGCGAGGGCTCCTCACGGCACCGCTCACAGATATCTAAGTGGCCAGTAAAGTACAGCTCTCTCCTCTTGTTCCTGCAGGACAATCAGGACCATAACCAGGAAAAATCAAAGATATTCTTTCTGCCCTCCATAACCAAATCTGTGCCAAACCACAGATGCTGCCTTCAAACTGCCTCAAATTCCAGCCTAGACCTCTCACCTTCCAGACAACTCCTTCCCCGACACCCCATCAACACTAACCTCCCCAAACAGCCCCAAAGAAGCCCTCAACACCCGACCAGGGCCCCAACTCTCCCTGTCCCTCCGCAGAGCTTTCCCCCTCTCCAGCAGACCCCCTTGTTCCCTGCACATGCCGTGAGATGGCACTCAGGAGGATCTGCTCCAAGGCCTTCCTCAGTGGCAAGCTCAGGTTGCCAGGCCTATGACTCCTGGATCCCCCTTTCCACCTCACTGGGAGCTCCCTAGGAAGTACTTTCCTTGAGAAGCAAGCCCCTTTCCTCCAAAGGCATTTCCTGGGGAACACCAATACACTCTTAAGAAAAGGTGGCAAGGCTGAATGACTTCAGGTCCTTTCAGGACAGGCACTCCAGCTCTAGCTCGTATTCCCCCAAGTGTGTTTCCAGGTGGAGGTTCAGAGGTGCAGCCCCAGGCCCTCTACAAACACAAGCTGCTCACTGCCTCTTCACCTGCCTCATGTCCTGCCTGCAGTCACAGCAGCAAAACCAGGCTGTTCCCAGCCAGAGCCCAGAGCCCTGTTCCTGCAGGACGCTCTTGCCAGCACCTTCCAGGACTCTCGGTTGTGCACACAGCGCTTTTCATGGCCACTCCCAACAGGCTTTGGAATGCAGAGCACAACCTGGCTGGCTCTGCCACCAGCACACCCCAAACTCAGGCAGAGGAGGAAGCAGAGGGGCTGTTTTGCAGCCATGCCCAAGAGGAACTGGAAGGGTGCCCTCCCTCTGGTCTCACTTGGTTGGCTTTCTGACTGGGTCTGAGCCTGGGGCTGCCATTCCTTGGTTGTGGGGGACCCGAACCACACCCAGGATCCCAGCACTGCCTGACAGCGCTCTGGGCACTGGCACGGTTGCGCCTCTGAGTCTCGAGCACCAGGCTGCTGCTTCATTTGCCCTTAGGCACACCCAGAGCTCTCTGTTAAGCCCAGATGGTCTCTGGTTCTGCCCTCCTCCTGATCCTGTGCAGGGATGGAGCACTGCTGTGCTTTCAGGAAGCTGTTCTTGAAACCTTCCAGCATTCCAAGCTCCTTTGCTCTCCATGGGTGCTTGCCATGGAATCCCTCACAGCTGGTTTCAGAGCTCTGGTTTGCTCTTCCAAACTGCAGGGGCTCCAGGGTGCTCAGCAAGATCTGTAACTCCACAGTGTTGTGGAACTGGACCTTCATCACAGGGACCTTTCCAGCCTGATCTGCCCTCATTCCTCTGTGTCTGTGCACAAAACATGGTGTGGAAGAGAATGGCAGGAGAGGCCTGTGTGTCCCAGGGCTCCGGATTTGCATCACTCCAGCTCCACAAAGATGCAGGTAAAGCAAAGAAGCCAAACTGTTTATTAATGGAAGGCAAAGCAAAGGGATGAGCTGGGAGGGAAGAAAGGGGATGGGCAGGTTCTGAGGGCTGGAGGGAGGGAGCTATCAACAGGCAGGGAGAAGGCAGGAGCTATGGGAGCTTCCCACAGGCTCAGCTGTGCCAATCATCAGCTGTGCCTGGAGCTCCAGCTGGTCTCCTCTGGTCTCCAGGTGGTCTCACCTTCCAAGGGATCTGGAGGTCTTAAAGAGACACTGGTTCTTCTGAGCCAGCAGATGAAAGTAGTTCTGCAGCTCTTCCCTTGAAAATCACCTGAACAAATATGCTTATGCAGGAGGGGCTGTTGTCTTCACTCAGGCCTTGAAGGGCTGAAAGAGAGAGGAATGGAGCCACAGTCAGAACCTGGATGTGCAGGAATCCAAGGAGACCTTTCTGCCAGAGCCAACCCACCCAGCTCTTGCCACGGCCACAAGAGAGGAGGGGCCCAGGGGATCAGCTGCAAAGTGCTGGCCATGAATCCCCCTGCCCACATCCCTGAAATCTCTGTGTGCTCTGCCCACACCACCCCTCGTACACACAAGGAGCAAAGCCCACTGCAGCCGGGGCAGGGATTACAGCTCCCTGCCCAGGCATTGCAGCTCGCCTGGCCAGCACCCGCTGACAGCCCACTGCCCTCACTCACCCTCACAAAGGGCCTGGAGCTCTTCCTTCTGCCCCATCAGGAGCAGCCTGGCCATCCCTGGGAACACAGGCTAACCATAACTAAGGTTGCTGTGGCTATTATCCAGTTTGCTTTATGGCTTAATAAGGTGAGGAATTAATGGATTTTTACCTTCCTCTGGAAGGCAGGCACATGGATTCAGAGCTATCAGACACTGAGTGTATGTTTTTGGGGTTACTTTAATAATGGTACTTACTGTGAGGAAATGACACTAAGGAAAAATTTTCTCCCAGCCCTTCACACAGCTCTTTGGGTTTGCCCCACCAGTTTTCAAAGGGTTCAGATCCACTCTAAATGCTAATGATACCATATGGTGGTTGGGGTTTCTGATAGGCCTGTTTCATTTAGCATTCAGAGATGAGGGAAGATTACCCTGAATAACCATGCTGACACCTACCCCAGAGACTAGGGATGCTGCTGCCCCAGAGCCTGACCCTGCCCCACAGCCCATCTCAGAAATGAACCAGCCAGGTTGGGTGGGGGTTCTAGTGAAAGAGATGGGCCAGATGCTGAAGGAGTACATTTCCAGAGCTGGTGAAAAACCCTCCCCCTGCCTCAAAGAGGGAGAGTCTGATGGTGCCGCAGTGGAAGCCGTCCAGGTTCCAGCTGAACTGCAAAGGCAATCACTGCTAGCAGCAGTTGCCCTGGTGGAAACAAGGAGTTCTAAGATGAAGCCAGAGCACCCAGATGAGGATAAGAAAGGAGGGCCATCACAACCCGCAGGAGAGACAACAGTTGAGATCATCACTGAGTCCCTGATGTACGAAAGTCTCCGTAATCTGCACAAAGGCATTGTATGACAGGGATGTGAGGCTTATACACCCTGGCTACTTCGGGTCTGGGACCTATGGGTACAGGTGTGCAGCTGGACGGTGATGAGGCAAGGAATCTGGGTTCTTTGACCCAGGTCTCAGGTATAAATCAGATTTTTGTAAGAGAGCCAGGGTCCCTTTCCTTCTGGGAGTGGCTTTTAATGAGTGCCAGAGAGAGGTTTGTCCACAGGGAGAGAATGCAGGAGCATAGAATGTGCTGGAATATCCTCTGAGGGGGAAGGAAGCGATCCAACAGCCGAGAGAAGTGGCAGTATGGGAGGTCAGGTGCACAGGGCAAATGTTGTGGAGTCTGGCAAATCTAGGGCCATCTCAATACACCACCTTCATTGCAACAATCAATATCGATACCAACCAAGAGACAGTGGGTTCTGTCGTGAACAAGCTTAGAAATTATGAAAGTATGATCAATGGCCCCATGCAGGCTCATGCCTCTGCCGTGGTCCAAGAACTCAGAGCAGAGATGAGGGAGGAGGTGAGGAGGAGCAGTTCCCACATTGCACCCGTGCGAGTCACAGGCCCCAAAGTCAGAGCCCAAGGTTCCCCAGCAAGAGAGAGAGGGTACATCCCACGGGCTGACGTATGGTTCCTTCTGCGTGACCATGGGGCAGGCATGGGAAGGTGGGATGGGAAACCCACTTGTGTCCTGGCAGCATGGGTGCATCAACTCAAGGAGGGGAACACTAATCAAGAGAACTCCAGTAAAGTGAAGGTAGCCTCAACCTCCCATGACTGAGCTGCTGAGTATGATCTGTCACTTCCCCTCAAAAATACCTTTTCCATGTATGCCCAGGAAAGAAATAATAAACAGGATTAGAGGGGCCCTGCCTCTTGCCAGGGAGAGGCACGGGAAAACTGGATCTTCTGGACGATGTGGATCCGATGGTCTGGCACATCAGAACCGCAAAAATACAATGCCTTTGTTGATATTGGTACGCAGTGTACCCTGATACCATTGGGACATGGAGGTGGAACCTGTTTCCATTGCCAGGGTGACAGGGGGATCACAGCAATTGACCCTGTTGGAAGCCGAGGTGAGCCTGACTGGGAAAGAGTGGAAGGAACATTGTATTGTGAGATGCCCAGAGGCCCCGTGTGTTCTGGGCATAGACTTCCTCCAGAAAAGCTATTACAGAGACCCAAAGGGACTCGGGCTTTGGGCATAGCTGCTATGGAGGCAGAAAACATTAAGCAGTTGAACACTTTGCCTGGACTGTCAGAAAACCCATCTGCAGTAGAACTCCTGAAGGTGGAAGAGCAACGGGTGCCAATTGCCACCTCGACGGTGCACCGCCAGCAGTATCGGACGAATCGAGATGCTGTGATCCCCATCCACAAAATGATCCGTGAGCTGGAGAGCCAAGGGGTGGTCAGCAAAACCCACTCACCCTTCAGCAGTCCCATCTGGCCTGTGCACGAGTCTGACAAAGAATGGAGATTGACTGTGGACTGTTGTGGCTTGAATGAAGTCACTCCACTGCTGAGCGCTGCTGTGCCAGACATGCTGGAACTGCAGTACGAGCTGGAGTCCAAGGCAGCGAAGTGGTACGCCACTGTTGACATCGCTAACGCGTTTTTCTCCATTCCTCTGGAAGCAGAATGCAGGCCTCAGTTTGCTTTCACCTGGAGGGGCGTGCAGTACACCTGGAACTGACTGCCCCAGGGGTGGAAGCACAGCCCCACCATTTGCCATGGACTGATCCAGACTGCACTGGAAAAGGGTGAGGCTCCAGAACACCTGCAGTACATCAATGACATCATTGTGTGAGGGAACATGGGAATGGAAGTATTTGAGAAAGGAAAGAGGATCATCCAGATTCTGCTAGAAGCCGGTTGCACCATCAAGAAGAGCAAAGGCAAGGGACCTGCCCAAGAGATCCAGTTCCTGGTGCTGGCACAGCCCAAATCCAGTGATTTGCTGGCTCAGAAAGCCAAAATTTGGAAATTTCCAGGTTCTGGCTCCAGCACCATCCAGATCTGGAGTTTGCTGGGACCACCAGTGCCCAGATTTGGAAATTTTCCAGTGCCTCCACAGCCCAGGTCTAGCAATTTGGTCTTAGCTAGTTTAGGCAGAGAAGTTCCTTGGACTGTGACTTTCCTTTTTCTTGGAACTATTTAATCCCGCTCTGGACTGAAAACCCAGGAAAACATCGGCAGCTCACACCTGTGGCCCGCCGTGGTCTGGGACGCTGCATTCCAGCGCCAGAGGGACTTAGAAGAGACCGAGTGAGCCAACTACAACCCACAAAAAGGACTTTCTGAATGTGCCATCTCTTCCACACTGTGAGAGGTTGTATTTAATATTATTAATTTTTTATGCTTGTGAATACTTTACTTGTCAAATAAACTGGTTTTTCCCTTTTCTCCAGAGAAGTTTTTTCCTGAATTAGTAGGGGGAGGGGCCGCTTGAACTTGCTTTTTATACTGATCCCTTTTGGAGTTTTCCTCCCAAACATTACCCGAAACCAGCACAAACAGTCACAATGAAAACTTCGCGAGTGGCAAAACTCCCCAGCCAGCCAGGAAAAGAAAGGACATGTAAAGTTCTCCAAACATTTGTCCTGCTTTTCTGCAAAAGTCCTGCTGCACACACAGTGCAGTGTGGAAAGCCAAGAGAAGCTGCAGCTGGTGGCAAATCTTGTGACAGAAGCTCAACCTTGTTCACCACAAGAGGTTCTTGAGAAGAGCAGACAGGAGAAGGTCCCTGGAAAACTGAAACAGCTTTCCAGAAGTGAAATGAAAACGAAAGAGACAATCCAAGATGTTTTCCTCTATTTATTTCTATGCTCCCCGTTTCTATATTGCACTACTTCTCCATCCCATTTATTCCAAATGCACCTCACCTCTAAGTCCGGTGACTCAGTGAGTTTTAGACACCCTAAAATACCGTGGGCCACACACCCTTTTCCTTCCCCTGTTTTTACTGGAAAGCAACACTGGAGATGTAAGTGCAGTGCTGGGGTCAGGTAGGAATCCTACACCAAGGGAAGGTGCCCCGACAGTGTTTGACCCTCAGTAAGGACAATGCACAGCAGCAAGCGAGGGGATTGCTCTGCCAGCGTGCAGGAGTCAGGGCTCTGCATCTGGGCTCAACGCTGCAAAGTTCCCGTGTTTGGACAGACTCAGGGGCTGGCCCCGGGGCGCGCGGGGCTCGGCCGTGGGGCTCGTGGGGCGAGCGGGGAACGGACACGGGGACGAACGGCCCCGGTGCTTCAGTTGCAGCAGCAGCAGCAGCAGCGGCGGCAGCACCGGCGGCAGCACCGGCGGCAGCACCGGCGGCAGCGGAAGCAAAAAGAGATTATCTTTCTCTTCTTTCTCTGTTTTTCTCTTTCTCTTTCCCTTTCTCTCCCTTTCCCACTGTCGGGCGCCCTTTTCTCGGGGTCCGTTCCCCGGCCTCTCTCTCCTCCCCCCGCCTGCTTCTCCCCGTGCTGGGCCGGGCCATGCCCCCGGCCCGCCCCCGCCCCCGGCCCCGGGCGGGGCTGCCCCGTGCCCGGCCCCGGGCGTCCCGCCGCGGTCTCGCCTCCGCCCGGCTCTGGCCGTACTGGCGGTGGCGCTGCTGGGCGGGCATCAGTGCCTGGGGCTGGGGCGGCATCGCCGCCCTTTGCCTCTGCCTGGCCCGAGCCCGGCCCCGGACCCGAACCCGACCCCGGCTCCGACCCCGACCCCGATCCCGATCCCGAACCCGGCCCCGGCTCGTCCCGGGGCCCACGGAGGACCCACGCGACGCGGCCGCTCCCGCCGCCTCGGCTGCGGCTTCCCCGGCCCGAGCTCCGCCGCTCGGCAGCGCGGCCGCCGGCCCCGAGCCTCCCGTGCCGCGTTCCAAGGAGCGAACGCCTGGGCATGGCCGGCCCGGGGCGGGTGAGGGGCGCTCGGGGGCCGTTGCTGGCTCCGGGCCGAGTGCTGACAGCCTCGTCCCGCCCGCAGGGAAGGCGCAGGAGGCCCTGCAGGAGCGGTACCGGCTGGGTTCGCTGCAGGGGCGCGGCGGCTTCGGCAGCGTCTTCGCGGCCACGCGGCTCTCGGACGGCGCCAAGGTGAGCGGCGGGGCTGGCGGCGGGCGGATGGGGAGGGTGCGGAGGAGGAGGAGGAGGATGGGGCTGGGGCTGGGCAGGGTGGACGGTGAGCTCATCCCGCTGCTCCCCTTGGCTTGCAGGTGGCCATCAAAAGGGTGCCACGGAACCGCGTCCGGCACTGGGGCGAGCTGGTGAGTGAGCGGGGCTGCCGGGCGGGGATGAGGCGAGGCCCGGCAGGGTGGAAGCCGCCAGGACGGCTCGAGGGGGAGCGGGCGTGGGGCCAGCGCAGGGTGCAGAGCATCCCGGGCTGGGTGAGGGCTTTCCCAGGCCTGGCACGGCATCGGCCCCCACTGACGGCATCGTGCTCCTCCCGCAGCCCGACGGCACCAGCGCACCGCTGGAGGTGGTGCTGCTGGCCAAGGTGTCCACCGGCTTCCCTGGTGTGGTGCAGTTGCTGGAGTGGCTGGAGCTCCCCAACAACGTCGTGATGGTGCTGGAACCGGCCAGAGCGGTGTCAGGACCTGTGGCATTTCATTCAGGCACGGGGGTTCCTGCCCGAGGAGGAGGCGCGGGAGCTGTTCTGCCAGGTGCTGGAGGCCGTGCGGCACTGCACCAGCTGCGGGGTCCTGCACCGAGACATCAAACCAGGGAACATCCTGGTTGACCTGGGCACCGGGCAGGCCAAACTGATCGACTTTGGCTGTGGCACCTACCTGCAGGACACAGGCTACACTCACTTTGCAGGTGAGCCTCCACAGGGGTGTGTTCCCTGTGCTGGCATCTCATGGCCCAATATCTCCCAGGCCAAGCTGGCTGTGGCAGTGGGGATTCTCACTTTTGCTGCCAGTCAGGGGACTGAGTCTTCAGCTGAGTTGCTTTAGAGCGGGGCTGGGTGGGGAGCCATCTTCCAGCCCTGCTGGCAGCCTTTGCCAGCCCCTCTGCCCAGGACTGGGGCTCGGCTGGGGCAGCCAGCCCGACAAAACCCCCCATGGGTGGGGGCAGCAGACAGGGGGGGCCGGAACCTGTGCCCCAGCCAGTTTAGTGTGCAGGTGAGAGGAAGGGCTTGGACTGCTCCACTCGCCCTGTTTGCCTTGGCTTCATGATATTTTTGGGGCAATGCAGGCAGGGAGGATAAGGGCATGTTTTTTCCCCAGCACAGAGTGGGTTTTTCCTTTGCATTTCATGGTCAGGCCTAGCCAGGGCTTCCCTCTTGTGACACCAGTGGCTTCTTTTCCAAGCCTAAGTTTGTGCACAAGTCCCAGGTGCTGGCAAGAGGGCAGTGGTCACCCTGTGTGCCACTGAGGCAGCCCCTGCACGCCCAGGGATGCTGGGGCCAGGCTGTGGGAGCAGCAGCATCCCCCTGCTGAACTCCATCTGTATTCCATAGGAACACCGTCATACAGCCCCCCAGAATGGAACAATTTTGGCTGGTACCACAGCGAGGCAGCAACGGTCTGGTCCCTGGGCATCCTGCTGCACCAGGTGGTCTGCGGGGAGCACCCTTTCAGGAGGGGCTGGAACATCTGCTGGGGCCAGCTCTCGCTGCCACAAAGGCTCTCTCAAGGTGGATCCTCTTCTCTGGGCACGGGGGGAATACCAGTGCTGGGAGGCAGCAGCGGGCTCGTGAGCATCCCGCTCTGGCAGCTGCTGAGGAGGTGGCACATGTCCTGCTCTCCTCCAGAACAGGGAATTGATGGGAAAGTTCAGGCCCAGCTCTGAGCGCATCCAGAATGGCCTGGGCATGGAATTAGTGGGGCAAAGCAGACAGGAGCCTTCTCTAGCTGACGGGCAGTTTCCGCTTTCTCTCCGCAGAGTGCAAAGATCTGATCAGGTGGTGTTTATCTGTGCACTTCTTGGACAGACCCACATTAGAAGACCTGTTATGTGATAATTGGGTGCAGGATATTCCTCTGCCGTAGAAGAAGGGAGACAGCCCCAGGCACACTTCGATCCAGGGCCCTGGTAAGTTCCAGCTCCACGCATGCCTGGGCAATCAGAAGCAAAGGAACCCAGACCTTTTTGTCCTGCCTGTGTCACTGCCCTGGGCTCATGGGGATGGGAACAGGCAGCCCTTGTGCTGGAGCTGAGCTGCTCTGCCCAGCACTGGTGGCTGCCATCCAAGCTGGTTTTGCTTGTGCAGGTTCCCTGACAGCTGGGGCCCTGGGCAGAGCCCTGAGAGTCTGGTCTCACTGCAGGGAAGAAGAAGCCTCGGGAGAAGCTGTACCAGATGGGGATGATGCTGCTGCTGCTGCTGGAGACAGCGAGGATGACATCAAGGGTGACAAGCTCTTCCTCAGCCTGGCCACCGGCAGCTGAAGGTGATGGACGTTGATTCTGGCACCTTCTTCAAAGCCAAAGCGCACAGGGAATTTGTAGATGAGTCCCCACCCAGAGAAATGCTCCCAGATTTGGGCATTGCCCAGCCTGGCTGGGAAGCAAAGGTTCCCCCTTTGCTGGGGCAGATGCAACTCATTGTTCAGTCTGCTGCCCAGCTATTTTTTGGCAGGGCTGGGGAGATGGGCTGGGGTGGGTAGGAAATGGGAGGGGGCTCCTGGCCCTGCCAACAGCCCCCAGCACCCACCGTGGCCAAAAGCTGTGCACAGCTGCTTTGCTTTGCACAGCAAAGGAAAGGCTTGAGCTGCTCCACTGCCCTTGTTTGCTTTGGGATCACCATGACTTTGGGGGGCAGAGATGGGGGGAAGAGAGCAAGTGTGGGCTTCCCTCCCCCATGGCTGGGTTTTTCCCTACGGTGTAGGGGTTGGGCCTTCCTCAAGGCCCTGACAGAGATAAGAGTTTTTACCTTGTTTCTTGTTTACCCTTTTTGTCTCTAATCTCTTTTCAATAATTTGTTGTTTGTTTTTCTAGAGGCAGCATTCTAGGTGGTCCAGTGTGGATGGGGAAGTGCTTGGGAGCAGCTGTGGCATGGATGGGCCGTGCCCTTGGAGAATGCTGAGGCCATGGTTTGGGAGCAGCTTTTCTTCCAGCCGTGGATGGCGTGAGGTGGGTCCCTGTGTGCTTGGCAGGGTGGGATCAGAGCTTTTGGGAGCTGGCAGCGAGCACAGGAGCATCCCGCTCTGGGCAGCTGCTGAGGGCTGGATGTGCCGTGGCTGGCTGCAGGCTGGGCACATGTCCTGCCCTCCTGCTCTGCTGCCAAAGGCAGCAGGGATGGGCAGCTCTGGGCACAGCTCTGGGCACAGCCAGCATGGCCTGGGCACCGCAGGCCTTGGCACAAGGGGACAGGAGCCCTCAGCTGACGGGCAGTTTCTGCTTTCTCTCCTTGCAGCCGGGCTCTGCGGGTGCTGAGGCTGCTCTGGGCTCTGCCAGGGCTCTGCTGGGCTCAGCCCTGGGCCCAGCTGGGCTGGCTCTGCCCTCACATTGCTCTGACAGCTTTGCATCAGATAAGCCCGTTCCCAGCACAGCGCCTGAGCTTTCTGCTTTGGAAGGTGAGTGAGACTCTCCTGCAGGCCCAGAGATTGCAGCTGGGGACACACATCCAATTGGCAAGGACCCAGACTCTCCACAGTCCCATCTAAACACCTGGATCTGCACAGGGTGTTTTGTCTGTCCCATTCTTCCTTCTTTATTGGCTGGAATTGTGCAGTTGCACTTTCTTCCTCCTCTAGAAGTGCCACGAGTGAGCCAAAGCTGGCGAGTGGGCCGTGTTCCTGAGGCAGTGCAGGCTGGAGCGGATGGATGGAGAATTGCCCTTCTGCACTTCCCAACCAGAGCAAAAAGCTAAAGTGGGACTTGTTGTCTTTAGAAATCCCTGACAGTTTGAAAGGGAATGTGCAGCTCATTACCAGGCTGAGAAGGAAGGTCATCTTCTAAAGGATTTGGGGTTATACAGAGTTTCCATTCCCAGTCCTGCTTGGAGCTGGAAGGGCACAAAGCAATTTCCTCTTGCTTCGACCACAATTTCAAATACCAATTTTGGAAACAAAGCCCAAAATCTTTTAAATGGCTGATGAGGTCATTAAGATGGATCCATGCCATCAGCACATTTACAATGTAAATAATTGAGTTCTCTTTTTAGAAACATCATTTATGTCTTAATGCAAAGCTACAGAATGTAACTTTGTATTAATCTTTTGGTTTTTTCCTTAACTGTTATGTTATGTTTTTTTACAAACTCTTGGATTTTATTCTTATCTTTTACAATTTATAATTTTTTTTCTTTTTTCCTTTTTTTTCCTTTAAAAAGGAAACATGTCCTACAGAAGGAATGTCCTTTGCTCCTGGTTCCTGTGTGGAGCAGCTCCCTTCCTGCTGGCTGAGCTGCTCAGGCAGAGCCCGGCAGCTCCTGGCCCTGCAGGGCTGAGGCTTTTCCCCGTTGCTGGGCACAGACTGATGGAGCAGCACTGCTGGACACGGGCACACCCAGAGGGACCAGCAGCAGCTGCCTTTGGCCACCTGAGGCTCCAAGGCCCAAACTCAGAGCAGACAGGGCTGGAAGAGACTGGCAGGCTCCCTGTTGGCTGTGCTGCCCCACTTGTGCCCAGCCCAGCTTTGCTTGGGGCAGAGGGAGAACAAGGGGCAGCTCCCTCCCAGCCCCAGCCCAGGGACCCCTCCAGCCCCGGGGCTTGGGGCACTGTCAGCACCTGCTGTTCTAGCCAGGGCTTCTGCTGGCCCTGACAGCAGCACCCAAAGTGGGGCTGATCCCGAGGGAGCAGCAGCAGGGCCTGGATCTGATCCCTGCCTCTGGGCCAGGGCTGCACAAATGACCCCACAGCAGCAGCAGCAGATGGAGCTGACTTTGAGCACAGCCCCTGCCCCTCTTCCCTGCCGTGTGCAGTGGTGTCACAGCAGCCTGAGGCACCTGGGAGCCCCCAGTGCCAGCAGGGACTTGAGATGGCAGCCCTGGGCTCCTGGAGGTTGTGCAGGGAACGGAGCTGGGGACTCCCTGTCCATGTGGAGCTTCCAGATGGAAAAGGCTGCAGTGCCCAGGCAGCTCCAAGGGCACAGAAAGGAGGGTCTGGAGCACTGGATCTGTGCCAGTCCCACAGTCCTGGGCAGCAGGCAGCGAGCCCTGGGGGAACAGAGGGCACAGCAAGAGGGACAGAAGCAGGCAAGGTCAGAGCCTGGAGAGAGCCAGGCCCGGGAGCAGGAACAGCTGCTCCATTGCACTCTTGGAGAAAGCTCTTGCCTGGTTCAAAGCGCTGAAAGGCATGAGGGGCAGAGAGGAGGCCACAGCAAACAATGCTCCTGTTTGCACAGCCTCCCCTCTCCGTGTCCCAGCAGGAATTGGATGGACTGTATTCGTCTCTGCGAGTTGTCTCGTTCAGCATGAGCAGCTCAGCACCAGGAGCTGAAGGAGCTGAAGCCTCAGGCCACAGGAGCTGGGCAAGAGGGAACTTTCTGAGCAAAGTCATGCTGCTAAAATAGACCCAGCTGAATGCAGTGGATATAATCATGGAATCACAGAATCCTTTCAGTTGGAAAAGACCTCTGAGCTCCCCCAGTGCAGCCGGTCAGCCAGCAGTGCCAAGGCCAGCACTAAACCACGTCCCTGAAGTGCCAAGGCCTGGACAAGAGCCCTGAGTGAGGCCTGGACAGCAGCCCTGAGCCAAAGGTGCCTCTGGACGAACCTTCCAGCCAAAGGTTATCTTTGTATCTGCTCTCTAATGGAATGTGCATGGTCATGAGCACTGTGATAGATGTAGGCACTCCTTAGTGAAACATGTATTGACCTTTCTGTATTTAGAAGGCAGACAAGGCCATGAAATCTGGCATCTGGCCTTGTCTGGGGCTGAAGGATCAAAGTCAGCTGCCTTGGTTCCTCCTGGAGCCCTGGCCAGGCTTTGGGAGGGAGCCAAGAAGAGGATGAACCCAGATGTTCCCGCACTGGAAGTGCTGTCAGTTTGTTCATTCAGCACTGTCAGAGCTGGGCCCTCTCCCAGCGGGGTTGGAGCCTCACCTGTGGCTGGAGGCACCTGCAGGAATTCCCAGTGCCCAGGAGTGGCTCTGCAGCCCTGGGCTGTGACAGCTTCCCCCAGCTGCTGGGTGGATCTGGGGGATGCTAAAGGCTGAGGGTAAATGCTGCAGGATCTTTGTTAATCACTGCAGGCAATATTTGGTGGGGATGATTGGGTGCATTGCTGAGCTGCTCCTTTTGTGATTCTTTGCTGCTTTGAGCTGCAGTAAATGACTCTGATTCCTTCAGCTGGAGTCTGTGTCTTTGGTGCTGACCCTGCCCACTGGTAAAACAAAACTGGCCCAGTCTGGCCAGATGGCAACAAAATGTCACTTTTTGAATATAAATGTCAGGAATCAGTCCCATGAGGAATTCCCAGATGGGAAGCCCTTCCCTGAAGTTCCCTGGCTCTGGAGTGGGCTGAGGTCAGAGCACCGTGTGAGCAGTGGGGCATTGGTTAAAAGAGGCTGAACCCCTGGATGTCTTCAAATGCATCCAAAAATTGCATATGGAAAAGAACTTGTGGGTTTGGGCAGACAAAAGATGAATTTGTTAAGAGTACATTGGAAACAGCACCTTCAGAAGGAACAATTATTTTTGGAATGCTCCCACATGGAGCAACAGAAGAAGGTTTTAATCTTGAGCTCAGATGCATTTGTGGAAGTGAAATATTAATATAATATACAACTATATAAGTATGTATAGTGTAAGGAGACCTTAATATATATATTTATATATGTATTTCTATTTTTATATATATTTATGTCTATATCTAGCTATATCTATATTTGTATAATATATCTACATATAAAATAATATTAATGTGAAATAGTGCTGACATTACTAATTTGAAGCTTTGGCTGCTCAGGGATGTAACACTAAATACCCTACAGAACACGACTGGCCAGGACCCTAATGTCAGTGGTCAACTCTGTGAGATTGTATATAATGGAAAAGGGAGGAAGGGATAAAATTGGCTATTTTTACATGGTTTGCTGATACTGTGATGCAGTGTGCTTTGACTGTTCCTGTGAAAAATACAGTGATTAAGCTTGCAGGGTTTTTCATGTCCCAGAATATCCACAAGCTGCAGGATTGGTTGAACAGGTGAAGGGGTTGTTAAAGGAGCAGTTGAAAGAATGAGGAGATGGGAACCTGTGCCCATGGAGAAGCCATCTCCCAGATGTGCTCCATGCCCTTAGCAATGGCCCACTGGGGAAATGGAAACCCCCTGGCTGTGCACGGCTGCACCCAATTTGCAAATCCAGCCATGGGCAGTGAGACTTGGACTGCCTGGGAAATTGTTGTGGCTGTGATGGCCCCTGGCAGGGCCAGCCCAGAGGCTGCAGGGCTGGGCCTTCATGCATTGGAATGGATTAGGATAAATTCAAAGCAAATGAGAGCTGTCAATACTGAAGCAGGAATTCAGATTCCTCCAGGACACTTTGCTTTGGTAACTGCTCACTTGGAGCTTGGCCTTGCAAAGTTTTCATGTCATGGCAGGAGGAATTGATGCAGAATGTCAAGGAGAAATGACAGTAATTCTGTTAAGCAATAGTGAACAAGATTGGAATATTCAACCCCGTGACAGGGTAGCACAATGATTGATATTGCAATTTTAAGAACCATTGTGAAAAAAAGGAGCTTCCCCTCCAATCACCACCATTCGTGGAGATAAAGGGTTTGGATCCAGCAGTCCTAATAATGGAGCCAGAATGTGGGTCTGGAGGCCAAAAGGCCCTCCTGAGGCAGCTGAAGGAGCAGCTCCTAGGAAAGACAACTCTGAGTCCTGAAACCTGGGCAGGAGCAATGGGAATGTGTCCCTGCAGCAAAGTGTTCTGTGTGAGAACAAGTAGATCTGACAGGATATCGTTTTGCACATCCTGCCAGACCAAATCTCCCTGTTTGCCCCAAGGCCCCCTTTGGAAAATGCTCTGATCCATGGGGCTCCATTTGAAGGCTGCTGTGACCCTGAGGGACTTGCACAGGAATTCCATCCAGGAGCCTGGGTGCCCCTCAGGGACTGGGACCCGGCCCCCTTCCAGCCAGAGGGGAAAGGGTCCCCCAAGCCTTGTTAGGCACAGACAACATGGTAAAGCTGAACAGCAAAGGGCCTGGGGGCATTATTCTGGAATTAAAAAACACCAGCTCCATGGACAACAGAATTATTGTTCCTAATTCCAGTGAGATTGTAAAAAAAAAGTGAAGAACGGTGTCACTAAAGTACTGCTGATGTCTGTAAGGTGTACCTTGATGGTCAGCCAGAATCTTTGTCTGCCACAAACACCTCTAGTGTTTCACCAAGGGGTTAGTGATCAAAATGTAATGATTAGTTATGAAAATGTAAAGATCAGGGTGGCCAAAGTGCTGCATGTCAGCAATTGCTGGGTGTGTTCTCAGCTGAAGTTGGGAGGAATGGGGTTCCCTTGGAGGGCCCACCCTGTGGGGTGGCCAGAACTCTGTCCATGGGCTCTGACTCGTCACTGTCAGTGAGGGGACAGTTAAAGAAAACACAGGAATACAAGGATCAGTGTGACAGGATTCTCTAAGATTTCCCTTCAGGAGAAACCAAACCCTGTTCTCGTTCTAGAGGCCACAGTGTGAGAGGATTTCTGTGCTTTCCCATCGCTGCCAGTGTCAGTAGAACTTGGGGTGCTGGAGCTGGTCGGTGTCAGTGTCACACCACTCTTGGCTGCAGGGCCACCATTTCGGGTCCTTCAGCCACAACCACAAGGAAGAGTTGGGGCCCAGAGAACATTTTCCCCCCAAGGAGTGCCTTGGCTTTCAGAAAGCAAAAGATTCTGGTTCCTCCTGTGCCCCATGTGTGCTGCCCCGTCCTGTGGAGTTTCCATGAATCAGCTGAATGGATTATTAGCAGAAGCAGCAAATGATGCTGTTAAAATGTGCAATAGCACATCCTGTGAGCTCCAACAAACACAAATGGGGACTCCACAGAACCACATGGCCTTGGATTATCTGCTTGCTGGCCAAGGAGGAGCCTGGGCTGCCATGGGACAGGAATGTTGCACTGCTCTCAGGGATGGGTTTAAAGGCCAACAGTCAGGAATCCCCTTGACACAAAGAGCAGCAGAAGAGTGGCAGAAAGAAGAAAATTCTTCTTGGTGGGATTGGCTTCATGGCTGCCAAATTGGAGGCTGCTGTGAAATGCATTTGTGGCAGTGCCTCTCATCACTGCAGAGTGTGCACTTGGTGTGCACTCTGACATTCCATGTTAGAGTTGTTGGGACGCTTTGTGCTGGGAAGTGGAGTATTGAGACTTGTCCTAAGAGAGACAGTCTCAAGAAAAGAGAGGCATTTAATAAATAGCAGAGAATAACAGCAACTATTTAGGCACGTTTTAAAAGTAAGGTGAATAGCTAAGAGTAATGAAATTAAACAGGACTTAATTGAAGCACAAGAGGAGATGCCTTCATGCCTAATATGTAAATCTAAACTGTGTTTTTGAAAGAATTGTTTTGAAGGTTTAGTTCATTGTAGGCCTGAGGACCTATCAAAGTCCCAAGGCCCTGAGGCAAAGTTCACCTCTAGATGAACCTTCCAACCAAATGTTATATTTGTATCCACTCCTAAAGGAACCATTATTAACAGCATGATCAGTGTATGTGTTCCTTGATAAAACATGGATTTCTCTTTCTGTATTTAGAAACCAGACCAGGCCCCATCTGGCCTTGTTTGGGGCTGAAGGATCAAAGTAAACTCCCTTGGTTCCTCCTTGAGCCCTGGCCAGGCTTTGGGAGAAAGCAATGAGGAGAATGAAACCAGATGTTCCACAGTAGCAGTGATGGCAGCTTGTTTGTTTAACAGTGTAAAAGCTGTGTCCTCTCCCAGCGGGCTTGGAGCCTCCTTGGCTGCAAAGGTGGAGGCACCTGCAGGAATTCCCAGTGTCTGGGAATGGCTCTGCAGTCCTTGGCTTCCCCAGCTGATGTGTGGATCTGGGTGATGGTAAAGTCTGAGGGGAACTGCTGATGGATCTTTCTTTAATCACTGCAGGCAATCTTTGGTAGTAATGACTGGATGGATTACTGAGCTTCTTTTGTAATTCTTTGCTGCTGATGATGTGCTTTGCTGAGCTTACCCTTCTGTAATTCTTTGCAGCTGTGCATGATATAAATGACACAATTCCTTAAGCTGGTGTCTGTCTTTGGTAGTGACTCTGCCCACTGGTGAAACAGGGCCCCCTCTTGCCTTAGTGTTACCTGGCAAGGCAAAAGCCCTCCCTCCAAAATTCCCCCCTTCCTCCTTGTTCCCCCCCTTCATACACTGAGCATGATGTCCTATGGTCTGGGGTATCCCCGGGCTCAGCTGGGGTCAGCTGGGGTCCTGGCTGTGTCCCTGCCAAGCTGCCCCGCAGCCCCAGCCCCTCCCCAGCGTGGCTGGACGAGGGGCAGGACAGGCCTTGGCTCTGCTGCAGCTCAGCAAGAACAAAACCATCTCTGCGTGCTCAGCCCTGTGCTCAGCACCGGCCCAGCAGTGTCTCAGTGCCAGTGTCTGTGCCCTCAGTGCCTGCCAGGGGTTTCCATGGCAACTGCCAGCACAGGTGACCCAGGTGTCACCCCCAGTGCCAGTTGCCATGGAAACAGCGCCCAGCACTGCCCCTTTCTGTCTGGCTGACCTAGCCTTTGGCCCTGGCAGTGGCGTTGGCTGCTGGTTCCTGGTGCCTGCCTGGCCAGCGTGGCACAGGGCAGGTGGCCATGGCACGAGCCCCCAGCAAGGGATCCCCTCTGGCTCTGGGCACTGACACCAGCCCTGAGCAAGGGGCCCAGGGCAGGTTTCCATGGCCACCAACCACCACAGCGGGTCCAGGCATTGGTTGCCATGGCACCAAACCAAGGAACGGGTCCCCGTGGCCGTTGCCATGGCACCTGGTGGCACCAAGGAGTGTCACTGCAATTGTACCTGGAACAGCCCTGGCACTGCCTTGTCCTGAGGATTGCCATGGCAGCCAAGGGCACCAACAGCTCTGCAGGCAAGTGGCCATGGAACCTGCAGAAATGGCTCCTTGGGCTGGTTTCCAAGGAAACCTGAACTGATGGGGGTTGCCATGGCACCCAAAGCCAGCAGTGGGGTCACTGCAGTGTCCATGGCAACAGTCCCTTGCAATGGCCCACTGCAGGTTGGGATGATGATCCACCCTCAGAGCTGGCCCAGGGCAGGTCTGGAGTGCTCTTGGTGGCACCTTGGGCTTGGCACACACTTGAGGAGGATGTCTGTTTGCAATGGGGAAACTCAGGAGTTTTAGTTTGCTGCGAAAATAAAAGAAGGAAAATTCCTCTTTGGCTGTGGGCAGCCAGTTCTCCAAGCAAAGCAGGTCCCAGGTGAGTGAGGAGAGACACGATGGGCTTGGGGAATGTGGAGCAAGGTTGTCCACACTGGCTCAGACCTCAAGGCTTCTCTTAGCAGGCCAGAGCTCCTTAGGAGAGTCCCTGCATCAATATCAGTCACTGAATGCTGCAATCACCTCTTGTGTAAAAAGAACAGCAATAAAAGACGCCCTTTGAAATAGGAATCCATATTTCCTAGAAGGTCTTTGGACTCTTTCTCCTTAATTGTAAAAGGAAAACATGCTAATGAACTACACTAGAGCAGAGGGAAATCAAGGCAGAGCCGTGGTTTGTCAGGACTTGCTTGATCCTAATGAGCCTCACTGTGCATTGGGAGCTGAGCCCTTGAACCTCAGGTGTTGCCCGATCCGAAGAAAACACAAAACAACCGGAGTTGCTTTATGCGGTGCTTTATTGAGGGCCCGGGAGCCTGAGGACTTTCATCCAAAGTCAGAGTCCCAAATTCGTGATAAAATCTACAGAGTCTATATACCTTTCTTAACATTATTGCTTCATTAGATTTGCGTATATCACTAATCATTTTTACAGATAAATGAAGATTCATTAGATACATCGTGACATTTTGTTATTTAGCCAAAAGGTACATTCCATAGATAAGACTTAGTACATTCTCTAGATAATACATTCTTTCTATCTACCATGCACCAAACCTTGTATCATGCACTAAAGTTCAATTAAAGTTTACCGGGCCTACTGCGGCCTTAGCTACTGCTACTCATGCTAACTATAGTACTGTTTCACTACTCTAGATATCTATTTATTAACCATAATACGATTTTTCAATAATTTCTGCAACAAGTCCCCCCTTTTGAGCATTCTTCAGATCTTCTGCAAGGATGCTCAACCTTCAGCTTCAGTTCTTCTATTTTCAGCTTCAGTTCTTCTATAAGAAACCGCTTCTTCGTACTTGGGTGGGGGGAATTCCCAGCCTGGAGTTTCTTGCTATTGCTTTTATCAACCTTCGCGTTCGTCTTGTTTCTTTGAATATTATTCCTAAAACACATTTATATGCTATCCAAGCAACTATTAGTACAATTACAAACAACAGTAAATATTGCAATATTGACGATATCCAACCAGAAACCTGAAGTCCCATTGAATTGAACAAAGCTCCTATCCAATTGTGCTGGGCTTCCTCTTCAATTTCTTTTGTTCCAGATTCGACTGTTTCTAATTGAGAAATATCTTTTTCTACTTCTATTGTTATATTTGGGATATGGATGCAGCAGTGGTCAATTCTTTTATTTAGATACCCACAAACTCCATGTTCTTTCAATAACAGCATGTCTAAAGCCATTCTATTTTGGAGTGTCATACGAGAAGTAGCCTGCAATTGTAGGTTTAGATCTGTAAATCCTTTCCTAGTTGCTCTTGCCAATCTTTCTGTCTGTCCCAGTAGCTTAAACAACATTTCCCTATTTCTATATGTGGCTACTGGTGCAAATAAGGATTCTAGTGCCCATCCGAACTTCACTCCGCTATCTGGTGCATGCCACTGATCTTCATCTGCTAACAAGTCCAAATCATCAATTTCTCTCTTTTTCCTGGTCCCTGATGCCCCTAACTTAGACTGTTTCCACAAAGGGCATAGCGTTGGTACTCCTAAAGTTACTTGTGCCGCTGGCCCATCCAAAGGGAGATGAGTAGTCCATTGTCCATGTCCCATTACCCACACCAAATTTTCTGGACTTCTAAGTGTTGTTGTTCTACAGGAGACTCTTCTGTAGAACCCATTCATAAGGGGTTTGCCAGGTATTGTATGATTGTATTTCCTGCACTCACATCCCCATTTTAAGAGGACCCTTACTGGTACTAGGCTAATCTGATCCCCTGGAGTGTCGCATGTATAAACTTCTGTACAGTTCCAGTCTCCCTTAATCACTGTCTTTTCTCTAGTGGAAGTATGTATCTCTGATACTTCTTCATGTGATTGGTTTTTACTTCCTGTCCATTGTACACACCAATCAACAGGCCCAATATAGCTGTAGTGTTCCAGTAAACTTGGGCCCCATATAGCTTCCCAGTTGTCCCATAAAGGCTGTTCTTGTGTCATATTATGACACTGTATTTCCCGAGATAGTTGCTTTTTCCTAATTGGTTGGCCTTGCTTCTCAAAACACCAACCATAATTTCCTAATCCTCCATACAGTCCAGGTTTTGGCTCATATCTACCTCCTTTTTCCCGGCAGTCCCAAATCGATGAGTATTTCCATAATGGGGAATAACATTCTTTAACCTCTACTATCTCCTTCTCTACTACCTCCACTTGACACATGAATGTAGTGTTTTCCTGTAAGGTTGGAGGCATTGGGACCGGAATCACCCCCCATGTAATAGGCTCCCCAGCGGCTTGTGGGAGTGGCAGGCATGCTGTGATTCATGAGACATTTTGTACTGTACCAAAATCTCTGATCAATCCCACTATCAGGTTTTCTCGTTCTTGCTCATTTTGAATGGTAATGTTAGTTTCTCTTACCTTTCTCGGTTTCCCTCGGGTTAATGAGACCATTGTCCTTGAATGTCCCCACCAGGAATCTTTGCTGATCCAGCACCAATAATATCCCTCATCTTCAGGCTGTACGTCTTCGATTATAAGGACTATAGTTTGATCTGATTGTTTCTCCTTACGATACTTCCCTTCTTTGTCCCGAATATTGTTTCCCCCAAACCACCATCCGTAATCGGTAAACTGTACATCCTTCCTCACTTTACAGACTAAGATGACTGCCATGCCTTGCACTGCTCGGAAAATTCCACGTGTCGCTTTGATCCCTTCCCCCAAATGTGCTCTAACTATTGACGATCGGATGCCATAGTCTGCCTCTATTCCACACATAACTAGACACAGATACCGCCCTTCGTCCATATTTTGCTTAGGGTCTGAAATGTTTAACCACCCAATTCCTTTGTCCCCTAATTTCCACCAACTCACTCCCTGGTCAATTTGTTCCCACATTTGTTGTTGTTCTTTCCACCACTTAACCTTTACTTCTTGTTTGCATGTTTCTGTTATAGTAAATGGGCAATTAAGTTTTAATGGGGGACCATCCCACAGGTCTTGAGTAGCAGATGCTGGCTTAACTGACACCGATTCCTGAGAGATAGCCCCTTCCCGTAACTTCCAAGATACCACCCTCAATTTAATTCTCTTATAATCAAAGCTAGATCTAATTTGTACTATACACATATAAATTTCCATATCTTCTTTAGTCACTCGTTTTAATTGTAATGTGGTGTTTCCCTTCTGCGCATCCTTATCCCAAACAGTAGTGAAACTTGCCTTAGGGTACCCAGCTCCTTGTTTCCAGAATACCTTTAAATCTCGGGCTTCAGCTTTCTGGTCATGGGTTACAGCACAGGTCAGATTCACATCCATCCCTTCCATGATTCCGACAATAGGTTCTGCAACAGTAACAACCACAAAACCTTGAGCAGGTATCAATTTCATCATTACCAGCAACAGAATGATTAATAGCGCGGCTTTGCGCGAAATATCATTCGCGTCGGGGAGACCATCTGAGTCTCCCATTGTGTTGGAATTTTCTTGACTCGAGTGTAGTGGATCCAGGTGTCGATCCCCGCCACCTTTATCGCCGTGTATGTCGTCAGGATCACTTGGTAGGGACCATCCCATGTTTCCTTCAGTGGATCCGTGAACCAATTTCTCACATACACTCGGTCACCGGGTTGGATGTCGTGAACTGGATTCTCCAGTGGTAGAGGTCGATTCCACTGCAGGGCCCCCCTTAGGTTACTGAGAGTTCTGTTTAGTGACATAACATAGTTAAATATCGTTTGATCACCTTGTACATGTAAATCTCCTTTCAACACAGTAGCATGGTAAGGTTTCCCATACAGTATCTCATAAGGACTTACTCCCAACCTTTCCCTGGGCTTTATTCTAACCCTCAATAGAGCTAGAGGTAAAGCTTGTGGCCACTGCATTTTGGCTTCCTGGCAAATTTTCTTGATTTGCCCTTTCAGCGTTTGATTCATTCTCTCAACCTGACCACTTGATTGGGGTTGCCAAGGTGTGTGCAAATCCCAAGATATGTCCAAGACCCTGGCTACAGTTTGAACAATTCCAGCTATGAAATGTGGACCTCTATCAGACGATAACCCTAGAGGTACCCCAAACCTGGGAATGATTTCCTTAAGCAATGTTCTCACCACCTCCTTAGCCTGATTTGTCCTGCAAGGGTAAGCTTCTGGCCATCCTGAAAAGGTACAGACGTACACTAACATATACTTGAAATTTTGTGCTTTTAGTAACTCAGCAAAATCTACTTGCCAATAATCTCCTGGTTCCGGTCCTACCTGTAGTTTCCCCAATTGAATTTGTTTCCTAACGATTGGATTGTTTTTCAAACAGACTGGGCACATTGCATTCACCCGTTTTGCAAGTGTTAACATCTGGTTTGAAACTATTTCTTTCCTTAAGAATTTTACGAGCATCTCTGCACCCCAATGGCATTTGTTATGTTCTGTTTCCAAAATGACTTTCATTATTTTTGCTGGTACTACTACCTGTCCTGTTGTTGTTACATACCATCCAGTCATGTTCTTTTGTGCATTCAATAACATTGCCAGTTTCTCATCGTCTACCGTATATTTAGGTGCCTGGTTTAGGTAGGGATTTACTGGACTCACCTTGACTGGTATTAGTGCCATCTGAGTCCATACCTCTCGAGCCACCTTCCGAGCCATCGCATCTGCCATATCATTTCCTTGGTAGATTTTTCCTTCTTCTTTCCGATGTCTTCTTACATGCATCACTGCAACCTTTGCCGGCCTGTGTACTGCTTCTAACAGAGCTAAAATTTCTTCTTTTTATTTGATGGAAGTTCCCTGTGAACTGAGTAGTCTTCTCTCCTTCCACAGTGCCCCATGTACATGGATTACCCCAAAGGCATATTTAGAATCAGTCCAGATGTTAACTTTTGTCCCAGTGCTGAGGATAAGGGCTCGCGTAAGCCCAATTATCTCTGCCTTCTGGGCTGAGGTACCAGGAGGTAAAGCTTTTGCTTCTACAACCGTATGAACAGTCACCACTGCATACCCTGCATACCTGGTACCATTCTCCACGTAACTCGATCCGTCTGTGAATAGTTCCCAATCGGGATTTTCCATTGGTGTATCTTTTAGATCCATCCAACTGGCATGTACCTGCTCGATGACCTCCACACAGTTGTGCACCAATTCTCCTTCCTCCTGTTCACTGCGGAGAAATTCTGCTGGATTAACATGATTAGTTATTTTCAATTCTACATCATCCTGCTCTCTCAAGGTTGCTTGGTACTGCAGCATTCGACTAGATGATAACCAGTGACCCCCCTTTTGTTCGAGAACTGCCAGCACCATGTGAGGTACGAATACCTCCATCTTCTTGCCCATGGTCAATTTTCTGGCTTCTTGAATGAGGATCACCGTGGCCGCAACTGCTCGCAAGCATGAAGGCCAACCGGCGCTAACAGTGTCCAATTGCCTCGAGAAATACCCTACCGGGCGCTTCCAAGACCCAATCCGTTGGGTTAACACTCCCAGAGCCAACTTTTGTCTTTCATTCATGTACAACTGAAAGTCCTTGCTCAGATCCGGAAGCCCTAAAGCCGGAGCCTCCTTTAGGGCTTGTTTTAAATTCTGAAAGGCATTCTTCCTTAACCTGTCCCAGTTCAGCTGTGGTTCCTTCAGGGCCTCATACAATGGTTTCGCTAGTAACCCAAAATTCAGAATCCATAATCGACACCATCCTACCATCCCCAAGAAAGATCTTAACTCCTGATGGCTTCTCGGAAGTGGGATGGCACAAATGGCCTCCACTCGGTTGATTCCCAACCGTCTCTGGCCCTGAGTGATTTCACAACCCAGGTAAATCACGCTCTCCTTTATTAACTGTGCTTTTTCTTTTGACACTTGGTATCCAGCCTGGCCCAGCATGTTCAACAATGCTATTGTAAGTTTCAAACACAGTTCTTTCTCTTCAGTGGCTAGAAAAATATCATCAACATACTGTAGAATTACATACGAGAACGGTGAGTCCCTTACCTCAGTTGTCTTCCATTCTTCTAACTCCTTTGCCAATTGATTCCCAAATATCGTGGGGCTGTTTTTGTATCCCTGAGGAAGCCTCGTCCAGGTAAGTTGCTTCTTACGACCAGTGTCTGGGCTCTCCCATTCGAAAGCAAAATATTTCCCACTTTGCAATGCCAAGGGAATGCAGAAGAATGCATCTTTCAAGTCAATTACAGTAAACCATTTAAATTTTTCAGACACAGATGTTAACAGGGTATATGGATTTGCAACCACTGGGTGAATATCTTTAACGATGTTATTAATTGCCCTTAAATCCTGTACCAATCTATACTTACCATTAGGTTTCCTCACGGGAAAAATGGGGGTATTGTATTCTGATTCACATTCTTCCAATATTCCTTGTGTTAGAAATTGTGCTATGAGAGGAGCAACCCCTTCCTTTGCTTCAAGTTTAATAGGATACTGTTTTATCCTTATAGGTTGTGCCCCTTCCTTTAACTCTACTGTTACTGGTTGTGCAGCTCTAGACTTTCCCGGGACTCCTGTCTCCCACACCCATGGTACCACAGCCTGTTCCACCTCTTCAGGAATGGGGGTGGGTTCAACTTCTCTAATCACAAATAATTTGGCTATTTCTTCTTCAGGAACTTCCACTTTAAGTCTCCCATCCTCAAACAAAATTTTCATGTTCAAAAGAGATAACAAATCCCTCCCAAACAGTGACTTGGGGCAATTAGGCATATATAAAAATTGATGATCCAACTCTTTTCCTCCAAATTTCAAATTTAATGGCTGTAGGAACAGTCTTTCCTCCAACTGGCCCATTGCTCCTACTACTTGCACCGTAGTGTCACTAATTGGCCCCAATCGTTTATTTAAAACTGAATAAGTAGCCCCAGTATCCACCGTAAATTCTTGCTCTTTCCCATCAATTTCCAACCTAACCTTCAGATCCTGTTCTAGTCAGCTTTGATTCTGATAATTTCCCAAAACCATTGCCTGAGCGACATCTCCCGGAGTCATCGGGTAAGTTGCTGAATTGTTTGGCACACCACCCATCCCATTCCTTACTGGACATTCATTTTTCCAGTGCCCTAATTGACGACAGAAGGCACACTGGTTGGGTCCCAGAGTTAGTCCCCGTTCCCCAGTGTTTTGAAATCCTCCCCTGCCACGACCCATTCCACGACCCCGCATAGATCCACCTCTACCCCTCCCTCTATTTCCAGCTTGCTGGATCACTGCCAGAATCCCTGCCTGCTGTTTCTTGGCAGTCTCTTTTTCTCTGTTATTATATACTTTCCAGGCTACCTCCAACATCTTATCCAAGTTACGAGTATCCTCCCCCTCTAATTTCTGTAGTTTCTTTCAGATATCATCCTGAGATTGCCCCATAAATATTAATGCGAGCTGCAGTTTCCCTGGCTCACCCTCCATGTCCAAGTTAGTATATTTTCTGGCAGTTTCCCTCAATCTTTCTAAAAACGCTGATGGGGATTCGCTTTTGTCCTGTCTTACTGAATACAGCTTAGACCAGTTCAAAGTTTTAGGCATACCAGTTCTGATTCCTTCCAGCAATAATTCTTGATAATCTTTAATTGCACCCATGCCCTTACTTGTATTCGGATCCCATTCCGGATCTTCACTCGGTACTAACTCATTAACAGTCCCTTCTGCTAATTGTAACCTTATAGCCTCTCTAGCTTTCTCCTTTGCTGCTTTTAAAACCATTTCTTTCTCTGTGGAGTCCATTAAAGTGTCTAACAACACCTGCAAATCATTCCAGTCCGGGTTTTGCATTCTGATTATCATCTTTACCACCCGTGCCACCCTTTCTGGGTCCTCCCAATAGCTTCCCGCAGATTGCTTCCAAATTACCAGATCTCCGGGAGAAGGGCACCTTTATCAGTACCCTATCCCCTTGGGGTCCCACTGCTTCCCTTAAGGGAGTTATTAGCTTAGGTTCCCCAAGATTTCTCCGCCCTTGCCTTGTCCTACTCACAAGAGGAGTTCTTTGCCCATTCCCAGAGGGATTCCCAGAGGGCCCAGGAGAGGGAGTATGAGGCTGTAATTTTATAGTTGTACTAGGGGTCCTGTGCTCCCCCTTTATTTCCCTCGGTCTTTCCCCCTCACTTTCATCACTACTACTGTTCTCAGGCAGCGGCGGGCATGAGGAAAGGGAAACCAGAGCAGGAACTGAGGGAACTTTCGGAGCCTCGAACGGGGATAGATCCTCCTCCGGTCGGGAGGTTAGAGCCAAACACCGGGTACATTTAGACTTTTCTGTACACTCCCCACATTCCGAACCTTTTAAATCCAAAACCATTATTCCACACTCCTTCTGCCATTCCTTTTTCTCCCTCAGGAGATAGAATAAATCCAAATACGGTACCTCATCCCATTTCTCATTTTGTTTTAAAAACTGCATCAAAGGAGTAATCACCTCATAATCCACAGACCCATTCAATGGCCACTCTGGCCCTACCCTTTCGTACTCCGGCCACCAATGATTACAATAATCAATCATCTTTTCTTTTTCCAAATCCTGATAAAACCCCTCACTTCTCCAACGCTTTAGTAAACAACCTAGTGGGGTATTTTCCGGTATTTTGTTGTTAGACTGCCCCATAGTTTTAAGCACTTTAAATGGCATCTTACTCCAGTAATCCTACAATAATCAATCGCAACCACCAACGCCGCAACCACCAATATACACCAGCACTAAGCACAACCAACAAAACTGTAAAAATCAGTAGCTCAATTACTCCGATCATAAAACAAAACAACAGCAATTCAACTACTCCAAACAAAACAACAAAGTAATAAAACAATAAAGCAATTCAATTACTCCAAATATAAACAACAAACCAACAGTTCAATTACTCCAAACATAAACAACAAAACAAGAGCAAAACAGCAAAGCAACAGCGTAATTATCAACAGCGCAACTACCATTAAATACCAGACCAAACCAATCTTGCCGTTTCTCGTCGCCGCAAGGGGCAAGTGCCGGACCTGCGCAGCTTTCACCGCGTCTGACAGCCGGCGCCTGGGCTTCCCAACCAGACGTCGTAGCCCAATCCTGCGAGGATTGCTACCTCGTCTTACGGACATGCACCCAATTCCACTACCAGAAATAAAGCACCTTCGGGCTTACCTTTTCACAGTCGTCCGACAGGCGGGGGGGTCGGGCACGAACCGATGACTCCCCGAGAATCACTCGGTGCCGGCGTGGAGAAGATCGGGACGCGAACCGCCCCAGCCACCTTCGGAGTCCTGCCGCGGTTGCCAGAAAACTGTTGCCCGATCCGAAGAAAACACAAAACAACCGGAGTTGCTTTATGCGGTGCTTTATTGAGGGCCCGGGAGCCTGAGGACTTTCGTCCAAAGTCAGAGCCCCAAATTCATGATAAAATCTACAGAGTTTATATACCTTTCTTAACATTATTGCTTCATTAGATTTGCGTATATCACTAATCATTTTTACAGATAAATGAAGATTCATTAGATACATCGTGACATTTTGTTATTTAGCCAAAAGGTACATTCCATAGATAAGACTTAGTACATTCTCTAGATAATACATTCTTTCTATCTACCATGCACCAAACCTTGTATCATGCACTAAAGTTCAATTAAAGTTTACTGGGCCTACTGCGGCCTTAGCATAACTACTGCTACTCATGCTAACTATAGTACTGTTTCACTACTCTAGATATCTATTTATTAACCATAATACGATTTTTCAATAATTTCTGCAACACAGGGACTGAGAGGAGATTGCACAAACCTCTCCAGGAGTCAAAGTCAGAGGAAACAGCCAAAGTGTCTCAAGGCATTATTGGGTCCCACTGAGATCCCTCTCCAACACAGGCTCCTCGTAATCTCCTTGGAGGAGAGAACTGGTGGCCAGGATGGCACAAAAACCTCTCAGACACTCAGTGTGGAAAGGAAAATCCTCAAAGCATCCTAAACACCTTGAGTGTCTCAAAGCATTAATGAGCCTCAGGTGGGACTTGGGCTCATTTTGTCCCTCAGGAGCTGGGCTGGGGGCTTCAGAGGTGGCTGTGGAGCATTGCCTGTGCTGTGCCAGGGACTGGCAGGCACCGCTGGGCTGGGATAGAGGCTCTGGGGGGATTGGGGTTCCAGGGCAGGGCAGGGCTGGGGTTCCAGGGCAGGGCAAGGCTGGACCTGCCCCTTCCTCCCCCACACACAAAATGTTTCTAGCTAAGTAACCTCCAGTCTCTCACATAAAGGGAGTGTTGGAGGTGAAATCCCAATTCTGGCCATGGGCCTCTGGAGTAGAAGGACAGTTCTTTTTCATTTGGAAGGAAAGCACAGAGCCCCAGTGTTCCAGCAGCAGATGAGAAGAGACCCTCAACATGCCAAGGTCAGTTGGACCAGTCAGGCAGTCCATGGGAAGCCAAACCAGCCAGGCCTGTTCTGTGTTCCCTTGGTTTTATGGGGCTCCAGTGTGTCACAATGGTGCCTTGGATCCACAGGGACCTGCAGTGTCATAAGGGTGACTTGATTCCATGGGTTCCAGCAGTGTCACAATGGCCCCTGGATTACAGGAAGACCTGCAGAGTCGCACTGGCCCCTAGGTTTGATGGGGTCCCACAATGTCCCAGTGGCCCCCAGGTGTCATAAGGCCCCTCAGTGTCACAACGATCCCAAGGATTCCATGGGGCCTTGCAGTGTCACAATGGTCTCCATGGTTCCCCAGACCCCACAATGTCACATGACTCTTCTGTACCATGAGCCCTGCAATGTCACAATGGACCTTTGGCCCCTGGGGGTTTGCTGTGTCACAATGGTCTCCTTTGGCTCCACAGTGTCACAATGGACGTCTGATAACAGGAGATCCCTCTGTGTCACCCAGGAGGTTTGGTTCCGTGCCGCCCCTTCAGTGTCACAATGAACCCTTGGTTTGATGGGGTTCCACAATGTCACCTTGGCCGCTTGGTTTCATGCAGCCCTGCAGTGTCACAATGATTTCCATGGGCTCCACAGTGTCACAATGGACCACTGATGACATGAGGCCCTGCAATGTCACCCTGGAGCTTTGCTTCCATGCAGCCCTGCAGTGTCACAAAGGCCTCTTGGTTTCACCAGGCCCCACAATATCACAATGGTCCTCTTGGTTCTGTGGGGACCCCCAGGGCCACAATGATCTCACTGGTTCCATGAGGCCTCACAGGGTCACAACGCTTTGCTTATTCCATGGGGCCTCATAGTGTCACAATGATCTCCATGATTCCATGAGTCCCCTGAGCGTCACAATGGTCTCTGTGATTCCATGGTGCCCTTCAGTGTCACAATGGCCCCTTGGTTCCATGAGGCTGTGAACTGACTTAATGATGTCTCCATGGTTCCATGAGGCCTTGCAATGTCACAATGGACCTTTGGCTCCATAGAGTCTCGCAGTGTCACAATGGCCCCTTGGTCCCATGACACCCCAAAGTGTCACATTGGTCTCCACAGTTCCATGAAGCCCCACAGTGTCACAATGGACCCCTGGTTTGATGGGGCTTCTCAGTGACACAATGATCCCTACATTCCATGGAGCCACACAGCGTCAGTACAGTCCCCTTGGTTCCATGAGGCCCAGCAATGTCACAGTGCTCTCCATGATTCCATGAGGCCCCGCAGTGTCACAAGGGTCCCTTGGTCTCACAGGGCCCCACAGTGTCACAAGGCTCCCTTGGTGTCACAGGGCCCCACATTGTCACAAGGGTCCCTTGGTCTCACAGGGCCCCACAGTGTCACAAGGCTCCCTTGGTTCCATGGCCCTGTGCTGCTGCATTCCCCCCTCCCCTTCTCAGGCCGCCCTGCCAGCTGAGAAATGCTCCTTGGGCCTCGGCCTTGGCCAACAGCCCCTGGGCTCAGCTCCTCTGCAGCTCATCACAAACACTGTCTGCCCCAGGCACTGCTGCTGCCCAAACAGCTCCTGGCTCCTTTAGGAGCAGCCCTGGGAGCTGTTTCTGTTCCCTCAGTGGCACAACATCCCTGTTCTCACCCTGCCAAAGAAAGCTGCTGATGCCAAGTGTGGCCAGGATGAGCCATTGCTGGGACTGAAGCCCCTCTCGTGGGGCCCTGCAAACAGCGCTCCAAAAGGAGCCCTTGGAGCTCTCCTGGGCCAGCGACTCCCTCTGAGTGGGGCCTCTCCCAGCCGGGAACTCTCCCGTTTGCTGCACTCGGGGATCCCAAACAACCACAGAGCCTGGGCCGATCCCCCCACTCCTCCAGGCTCAGCCCTTCACCCGCTGGGGAGATGCCAAAGCATCAGCAGGGAGCATTCCCTGCCCTCAGGGGAATTCCTCACAGGTGCCTTGCACTGACTCTGTGTCTGTGTGCACACAGGAGGGCCTGTGCTGGGGAAATGTGGCAGAAATGCTGCTCTCTGAGGGGGCTGAGTGCCTTGGATAGCTGAGTCAGTCAGGCCTGTTAGGTGAGGTTAAATCACAAAGTCTAAGTGAAGTTAAATGCTGTTAAGAGTTGTTCTTTTGCTAAGTTGTTTAATATATGTTAAAAGTGGAGTTAAATACTGTTAAATGTTATTCCTCTGTTAAATAGCAAAGTCATAGATTTTAAGTCAGGTTAAATACTGTTACGTGCTGTTCTTTTGCTAAATTGTGAAGTTGAAGGTATCGGTCAAGGTAAAGTCCTATTAAGTTTGAGCTCTGTTAACCCTTTAGGCTATATTCCTTTTATCCTCCCCCTCACTGCCTTTGTGTCACAAACACACACAGGGACAGTTCTCAGTTCATTTCTGGTTTGATTGCCTGGATTCTGTTTGGTTTTGTTGTTGCTTTGTTTCCCTGGTGTGCCTGAAGTGTCCAGTCAGGAGCAGAGTGACTCTTGCCCAGGAATTTTGTGCTGCTGTCCCTCAATATTAAATCTGGTTTTTGCTGCTCCCTTACTGGGGATTTTTTCAGCGCACTCAAGCCCTCATTTGTAACAGGGTGAAGGAGCCCTGGCCCAGGCTCTGGCCCTGGGGGACACGGGGACGCTGCCGGGGGGTCCCTTTGTCCCTGTCCCACCCCCATGGCCCCGGCCCCCCGTCCCCGTGTCAGGCTCTGGGGTCGATCTCGTGGAACATCCTCTGGGGGAGGCTGCGGCACCGGGGCGGGGGGACCCGGGGGGACAGGGGACCCCGCTGTGCACGAGCAGGGTTGGACTGCTCTGGGGGGAACTGTGAGGGGGGACAGGGCAGAGTGACCTCCCCAGTGACCTCACACAGCCCCTGGGATGTCACACAGCCCTCTGTGATGTCACAAAGCCTCCTGTGATGTTACACAGCCTCCTGTGATGTCACAGCCCACTGTGGGATGTCACACAGCACCCTCGTGATGTGTCAGAACCAACTCTGGGATGTCATCCTGGAATGTCATACAGCTGCACTGTGACATCACAGAAGACTCTGTGATATCACAAAGTCACCCTGTGATGTCACTGTCTGTTCTGTGATGTCACAGCCTGCTCTATGATGTTACACAGCCACCCACTGATGTCACAACCCACTCTAATTTCACTGGGCTGCCCTCTATGATGGCAGGATCTACTCTCTGGCCTCACACCCTACTCTATGATGTCACAGGGAGGTCTGTGATGTCACAACCTCCTCAGTGATGTCACAAAACCCTCTCTGTAATGTCATACTGCCACTCTGTAATGTCACAGCATACACTTTGACCTCACAGCCAGCTCTACGGTGTCATACAGCCATGCCATGATGCCACAGCCTGCTCTGTGATGTCACAGTATCCCCTCTATGATGCTGTAGCTTCTCAGTGACCTCACACAACAAACTCTCTGTGATGTCAGATCCCAATCTGTGACCTCACACAGCCCACTCTGTGCTGTCACGCAGCCCCTTGCTGACATCACAGCTGCTCTGTGCCTCTCTGACAAAGCCACAGAGGTGCTGCTGTGACACAGCCCCCTCTGGGACATCCCACAGCCCCTGCCAGTGCTGAGCCCCTGTGAGCTCTGTCTATGCCCTGCTGGCGTTCCTGAGGTGCCCTGGCCGTGCCCCAGCCCTGCTGGGCTGTGCACAGGAGCTGCTCCTGGCCAGAGCTGTCTCTCTGCAGCACTGCCCTTGCCAGGAGCTGCCTCTGGGCCAGGAGCCCGGCCCAGCTCAGCAGCACACACACAGCACCAGGACTTTCATCACCCTCTGGGGCTTTGGTGCTCTTTGCATCAGACCCAGTCCCTCAGAGTGTGCTCAAAGAACTTCTCAAGAATTCAAAGTGTGGTTGAAACACTGAAGTTTCTCATACATAAAATAGATCCTTCTGAGGGACAAGACTGACAATATGTCCCCAGGTTCCAGCTAGAGCAGAACACTGGAGGCAGTGATGGCAGCTGGGGACAAGCAAGGGAAAGGTGTCTCTGGTGCTGAGCAAAGCTGGATGTGTTTCAGGAATGAAAAGGGCCAAGGCCTGAGCCCCAGCCCCTGGCCAGGCAGATCCTGTCCCTCCCTCAGTGCTCAGGGCTCATCCCGGGATGGGCACTGGGATGTGGACATGTGCAATGCCAAGGGCAGGACCGTGGGGCAGCCCCTGCCAGGCTGCTGAGCAGGGACAAGGAGGCAATGAGGCCCCAGGGCTGCAAGGGTCACCTGTCCCCTCGTGGCCCCAGGGCCAGCAGCCATGGCCCAAGTGCTGCAGGAGTTGGCTCTGTCAGGGCCTTGCAGCTGCTGCCCATCCCTGTGCCCTCTGCAGCCCAGGCTGTCCTACGGTGTCCCTGCCCTGGCCTCTGTCCCTGCAGGCTGTCGTCATCCCCCGGCTGCCCCACCTGGCTGGCCCCTTCCTTTGCTGACAGCTCTGCCTCCTGCCTGCCTCTGCCTGCCCACACAAAGCCTTGGGCTGCTCCAGGCTCCTTCTGGGGGACCTTCTGCACCACAGCCCTGCCCTGGCAGGGAAATTCCTTTCTCCTGGCGTCCAGTCTGGGCCTCCCCAGCTGCCCTCAGCATTAATTCTTTCTTTGTCTGGCTGTTCTCTACTATGTCAAAAGGATCCACCATCTCTGGAACCACCCTTCAATCCCTCCCAGGGCTCTCCTCTGCTGTCCTCAGTCTCCACCCCAGTGAGCCCAGAGCTCCTGTGTCCCTATAGAGTGGTCAAGTGCTTGAGGCCAAGAGCACCTGGACAAGAGGGACAGTTCTTTCCTACAGGAAGGAAACCACAGAACCCCAGGGTTTAAAGGCAGATTTGAGGCAGTCACCAGAGGCCAAGGCAAGCCAGACCTGTCTGTCCTTGCAGCTTTTGTCTGAAAGCAACCTTTGGATATATGGAGAGTTTTGGGGGTGGAATTCCATTTCAGCCATGGGTTCCTGGACTGGAATGACAGTTCTCCATAGGAAGGAATGGGCAGAGCCCCAGTGTTTCAAAGGCTGATTAGAGGCAGCCCCAAGGAGGCCAAGGCCAGCCAGACCTGTTGTCAGGGAGGAATTTTTGGATAAACAGAATTTGGGAGGCCAAACCCCACTTTTGTCTCTGGGCATCTGGACAAGAAGGACAGTTCTTTTCCATAGGAAGGAAAGTACGGATTCCCAGAGTTTCAAAGGCAGATGGGAGCTGGCCCTGAGGAAGCCAAGGGAACCTGGACAGTCCTGGCAGCTTTTGTCTGGGAGCTATCCTTGGATATAAGGAATTTCAGAGGCGGATTCTCAACTTTGGCCATGAATGCCTGGACTTGAAACATGATTTTTTCCATGAGAAGAAAAGCAGAGGCCCCCAGTGTTTTGAAAGCAGATGAGAGGTGGCTGGCAGGAGGCCAAGGCCAGCACAGAGTAGGTTGTGTGAGGTCACAGATTGGGCTATGACATCACAGAGTTTGTTGTGACAGGTCATGGAGCAGCTACACAATCATAGATGGGATTCTGTGACATCACAGTGCAGGCTGTGACATCATGGCATGGCTGCATTACATCACAGAGCAGGCTGTGAGAAGAAAGTGTGTGCTGTGCCATTTCAGAGTGGCAGTATGACAACACAGAGAGAGCTTTGTGACATCGCTGAGGGGGTTGTGACATCACACAGCTGACTGTGACAAAATAGAGTAGAGCCATAGAGCAGACTCCACCATCATAGAGGGTGGCTCTGTGACATCAGAGAGTGGGTTGTGACATCAGTGGGTGGCTATGTAACATCACAGAGCAGGCTATGAAATCCCAGAACAGACAGTGATGTCACAGGATGACTTTGTGGCATCCCAGAGTCTTCTGTGGCATCACAGACCAGCTGTAGGACATCACAGAGTTAAATCCCAGCACAGATCCTGTGATATCACAAAGCAGCTTTGTGACATCACTGAGCAGGCTGTGACATCACAGAGCAGCTGTGTGTGATCATGGAGTCTCCTGTGATATCACAGAGTAGGCTCTGTGACATCATAGGCAGGACATCATAGAATGGATTCTGTCATCACAGGCTATCTCTGTGACAGATTTAATATAAAGGGACAGCAGCACAAAGTTCCTTGGCAAGAGTCACTCTGCTCCTGACTGGACACTTCAGGCACACCAAAGAAACAAAGCAACAACAAAACCAAACAAAATCCAGGCAATCAAACCAGAAATGAACCGTGAACTGGGGCTTTCCTTCCTATGGAAAAGAACTGTCCTTCTACAAATGCCCATGAAATTTGGGGTTGACCTCCAACATTCCCTATTGTGTCAGACTGGAGGAGATTGTTGGCTCTAAACATTTCATGTGTGGGGGAGGAAGGGGCAGGTCCAGCCTTGCCCTGCCCTGGAACCCCAGCACTGCCCTGCCCTGGAACCCCAATCCCCCCAGATCCTCTATCCCAGCCCGGCAGTGCCTGCCAGTCCCTGGCACAGCACAGGCAATGCTCCACAGCCACCTATGGAGCCCCCAGCCCAGCTCCTGAGGGACCAAATGAGCCCCCAAGTCCCACCTGGGGGAATGGCCCAGGAAGACCAAGGGGTATTTAAGGCTGACCACAAGGCAAGAACACATCTTGACCCTACCTCCTCTTGGAATTTCCATCTGAACACTGCTGGAATTAAGGAGTTGGTCGCTGTGTGTGTGTGCTTCTCTCTATCTTTTTGGTCTTTCTCTCTTTCTGTGTCTTCTTCTAATTCTCTCCCGTTGCAAATTTTGATTAACTTTAAAATTGAACAGGCTTAGAGTTTGCGAAGTTGAATGGGCAAACTTAATGCTTTGAGAAGTATTTTTTGGTTAGTGAATGTTGTATTAAACCTTTTGCCAAGTTTCTCTAATTTTATGAAATTGCTATTAAAGGCTATTTTGTTGTTTTGAGCCCCTGGGAATCTCTTGTCAGTATTTCTCCAGTGCATCCAACTCAGAGGACACAAGCAATTGTAATTCCTTTTAAATCTCTCTTTGAGAGAGTTGTTTGGGGGATGGGAGTCAGTGCTTTTCTGTTGTGCTTGGCACAGCACAGGCAGGGCTTTCCCAGCCACATTCCACACTCCATTTCCCAGCTGGAGCCCCTGGTGCCTCTGAGTTGTGCTGCCCCAGCACCAGGGACGCTCTCCTTGTCTGCCCATTCCCCCACGGGCTCTGGGCAGGGATGGCCTCAGTGGGGGCTGCTGACATCCTCAGCAACTTGGAGGCTGCTGCTGAATTTTACTGCTCCAGAGGCTTGTTCAGCCTTCAGCTCTTCAGTTCAGGAATTCAGTGTCCCAGGGCTCATTAACATTCAGAAGTCCTTAACAAGCCAAGCCTCTGGGAATAATTTAATTTAACTTTTCAAATATTTTGTGGTTAATTTGACAGATTTAAGTAGTGCATTCAAAGTAAATATATTATTTTTACAAAGACAGTAAAAAACCATTTTTGAGCTCCTGTTTGGGTTTTTTTTTCCTATTAGTACATTAATATGTGCAATCTCCAACTGACACTGAATCCAAGTACCTCCTCATGCTGTTTGAATGGACATGAAAATCAAGACCCTTCATGGCTGACAATCAGTCAGACTCTGCCCCAACCCTCTCCCCACTATTTCCCCCATCCAAGCCCCGGCACTCACAGCAGCCTTGTGCAAATCTGAGCTCCCTCCAGCCCAGGCTGCACCTGCAGCTTTCAGCTCCTTGGCTCCAACTCCCACCTGCTTTCCCTGCAGAAAGAGCTGCCTGAGACACAGAGAGATGTTCATTTATTGCTAGCCAACAGAGCCAAGGGAAGGCACAGCTCCATCAAATGCAAAAGTCATACTTCTCCCTGGCTCTGCCCTGCTCCTGATCCCCACAGCCTGTCCTGTTTCCTTCATCCCTCCTTTGCCAGGGACTTTCTGGGACAAGGGAGCTCTGCTCTGGCTATGAAGGGAGGTCCAAGTGCAGCCACTGGAGTGGGAACCACAACTCATCAGGTTTGTGTCCTTTGAGGGACCAGGCAGTGGTGAGAGTCAGAGGCACAGAAAGGTTTCTTTTCATGGCACACATAAAAAATGGGACCATGATAAAATTTAAGAGACATCAAAACCTTTCCTTCAGCTCCTTGTGACATCCCAGCATCATCTGACATGTCCACCATCTACAAGGGATTGCCATACGGGAAGGATTTTAGACAAGGACATAAGAATCCGTGATATAAAAGATAAAACTACAAGTAAGATACTGACTGAAAAGTTATTTAAACTTCTGAAAGACTGGGCAACTCCCTGAGGGTCAAAGCATGAAGCCAGTCAAGGGAAATGCATTGGAATGACCAGAGAAAAGCTGCAGGAGGATGTCTGTGAGCAACAGGAAGGACATAGATCCAGCAGCTCTAAATAAAGAGATGTCCTTAGACATGGACATTTAAATAAAAGAGCTGAAAACACATGAAGGAAGATGTCATGAAATATTAGACTGACTGTTGGTGGCAAAGGGAGAGGGAAAGATCAGTATTTCTTTTTTTGCCATCAGTAGAAGAATCCAGTATATCCAGGAAATTCCTGTTCCTGAAGGGAATAACTTTCCCATTTCTTAAACGTACTCAAGTGACCCAGATAATAATGATTTGCTTGTATATTATGAAAGGAGTGGTAGTAAAACCTTTGCCCCTTTCCAGGCAGACATCAGCTGTGTGCCCATGAACAGGCAGTGCCACTTGTGCCCTGAGGTGCCCAGCTGGGATTGGATCTCTCCGAGAGCACCTGAGGGAGAGCAGAGCACCTTGCAAGCTGCAGGTCCCTTACAGCCTCACAGGGCTCCTGTCCCATCAACATCTGCTCTGCTCCAGTCTGGAACAGGGCCCAGCATGGTGCTGGGATCTTCAGAGAGCTGAGGTGTGTGCTGGAATTCAATGCCCTCCCCATTCCACAGCAGCCCTGCATTTCCCTGCTCCAGCCTTGGTCTCCAGCACAGCCATGGAGGCTCTTTGGGCTCTGGACTGTTCCTGCAGCGCCAAGGGCAGCTGAGCTCTGCCTTTGGCACATTCAGCCCTGCCCAGCACAGGCCATGCTCAGCAATTCCCTGTGTGTGCCTGGCCTTGCTGTCAGCCCCGGCAGCGGCTGTGTGGCCCCTTTGTGGCCCTGTGCTGGCCCAGCCATGGTGGCACAGCCCCTGTGCAGGCCCAGCCCAGGCCAGGAGCATTGCGGCTGGGAAGGGCCCCTGTGCCGTGGTGCCCACAGCAGCCTTGGGGCTCTGTGCCCCATGGCCTCCCTGCTGGGCAGCCTCTGCCAGCTCCTGCAGAGCCCATGGCACCTGTGGGCCTGCACAGACAGCCCTGCCCCGGGCTCTGCCGGCCTCTGGGCCAGCAGAGAGGCAGCCAGGGCAGGCCATGGTCGGGAACAGGCCCTGAGCCCTGCTGGAGGATGGAGCTGGGCCACGGCCAAACTCAGCCCAGGGCAAAGCTGGGCTCAGCAGCCATGGCTGCCAAGGGCTGGGGACAGAGGCTGGCGCTGACAAATGTCCTGGGCCCCATCCCTGCTCTGTCCATGCCCCCCAGGGCACAGAGAAGCCTCCTGTCTGGGGCACTTGCCTGTTTTCAATGCCTTGCACAGGCGCTGGCCCTGCCCCACCAGGCCTGGCCTGAGGCCTGTTCTTTCTTGACCTCTTCAGTTCAAGAATTCAGTTAGAAAAGCTCATTAACATTTGTCCGAAATAAACAAACAAGAAAAGCCCCATGGAATCATTCAAATTTTCAATTCTTCTGTGGTTAAGTAGACAAATTTCAGAAGTTTATTCAATGTGGATATAGTATATTGAAAACAATGCAAAGTGAACTGTTTTGTTCTGTTATCTTTTCCTGAGTAATATCAGCAATGTCCAATTGATATTGACCCCCAGCATATCCGGATGCAGTCTGAATAGATATGAAAATCAAGACCCTCCATGGCTGACAATCAATCACACTTTGTCCCTACCATTTCCATCATCCAACCCCTGGGATTCCAATGGATCAGGAATGGTGTGGCCAGCAGGAGCAGGGCAGTGATTCTTCCCCTGTCCTCAGCACTGGTTGGGCAGCACCTCAAGTGCTGTGTCCAGTTCTGGGCCCACCAATTTAGGAAGGACATGGAGGGGCTGGAGTGTGTCCAGAGAAGGCCAACAAGGCTTCTCTGGTGAGGGGTCTGGAACAAAAGTCCTTTGAGGAGCAGCTGAGGGAGCTGGGGTTGTTTATCCTGGAGAAGGGAACGCTGAGTAGAGACCTCATCACTCTCTACAACTCCCTGACAGGAGGGTGCAGCTAGATAGGGGTCAGGCTCTTTTCCCAGGAGACAGTGACAGGACAAGAGGACACAGCCTTCAGCTGCACCAGGGGATATTTAGGCTGGACATTAGAAAATATTCTTCACAGAAGGGGTGATTGGACATTGGAATGGGCTGCCCAGGGAGGTGGGTGAGTCACCATCCCTGGAAGTGTTTAAGGAAAGACTGGATGTGGCACTCAGTGCCATGGTCTGTGTGACGAGGTGGTGTTGGGTCCCAGGTTGGACTTGATGCTCTCCAATATCTTTTCCAGCTTGGTTGATTCTCTGATGATTGCGACACTGCAGGGCCCTGGGGAAGCAAGGGGCCATTGTGACACTGTGGGGCCTGGTGGCACTAAGAGGACCATGGTGACACTGTGTACAACATGGCAGCACAGAGCCAAGGGGCCATGGTGACACTGTGGGGCTGAATGGAAGCAAGGAGTCCATTCTGAGAGTGCGGGTCCTGGTGGAACCACAGAGGCCACTGTGACCCTGCAGGGCCTTGAGGAACCAAGGGGCCATTGTGACAGTCGGGAACCAAGAAGACCCTTGGGAGAGCCTGGGGACAATGGAATCAAGGGGCCATTGCTCCATTGCAAGGACTAATGGAACTGAGGGAACACTGTGGTGCCCCATGGAACCACAGGGTCCCTGGTGACACTGCAGGATCTTGTGTCACAAGGGCTCCCTTTGTGACACTGCAGCACCAAGGAATTCATTGTGGCACTCAGAGGCCTCATGGAGCCAAGAGGCCACTGTGACCCTGCAGGGCCTTGTGGAACCATGCAGAGCATTGTGACAGAGCAGGACCTGGTGTCATGATGGGGCCATTGTGACACTACAGGGCCCCATGAAACCAAAGGGGCCAGTGCTGCTCCTCAGGGACTGATGGAATGAAGGAAACATGCTTGACACTGTGGTGGCCCTTGGGAGCAAGAGGCCATTGTGACACTGTGGAACCAAGGAGAGCATTGCTGCACTGCCAGACTTTATGGAACCAAGGATCCATTGTCACCCTGCAGGGTCTTGGGGGACCAAGGATCCATTGTTACACTGCAGGGGCCAAGGATCCAAGAGACTTTGTGATACCAAGAGGTCTCTGGGAACCAGAGAGACATTGTGACACTGGGAGGCCTCAGGGAATCATGGAGACCATTGGGACACTCTGGGACCTCATGGAACTGTGGTAATACCACACTGGGTGCAAGTGTAGATCTGCTGGAGGGTAGGAAGGCTCTGCACAGGGCCCTGGAAAGGCTGGATCCAGGACCCAAATCCAACAAGGTCAGGTTTAACAAATCACAGTGCCGGGTCCTGCACTTTGGCCACAACAACCCCTGCAGCACTACAGGCTGGGGACAGAGTGGCTGGAGAGCAGCCAGGCAGAAAGGGCAGGGACTGATGGACAGCAGGCTGGACATGAGCCAGCAGTGTGCCCATGTGGCCAAGACAGCCAACGGCACCTGGCCTGGATCCGGAATGGTGTGGCCAGCAGGAATAAGGCAGTGATTCTTCCCAGGTGCTCAGCACTGGTTGGGCAGCACTTCAAGTAATGTGTCCAGTTCTGAGCCCCCAATTTAGGAAGGACATGGAGGGGCTGGAGAGTGTCCAGAGAAGGCCAACAAGGCTTCTCTGGTGAGGGGTCTGGAACACAAGTCCTTTGAGGAGCGGCTGAGGGAGCTGGGGTTGTTTATCCTGGAGAAGAGGAGGCCCAGGGGAGACAAGGAGGTGTCAGGGCACAGTATGGACTTGATGATGTCCAAGGTCTTTTCCAATCTTGCTGATTCTGGGATTCTCTGAATCCATCCTTGGAGCAGATTTTCCTCCCAGCCCCAAAGCCCATCCTGTCAGTCCTGCAGAGCCTCTGCAGTTCCTCCTCATTGCCCAGAACAGAGAGCCCCAGAGGCAGACACAGCAGCCCAGATGTGCCTCCCTGGCCTGTGGTGCCTGTGGCAAGGGAGCAGCATAAGGCACTGCAGGAGCCTGCAGACAATTCCTGCAGCACTTGTAGGATGATCCTGCTCCCCAAGGGACGTTCCCATGGTGCCAAGTCAGGAACTGCAATGGAGAGTAGGGCCAGAGAGGAAAGGGCAAACAGGGATGGGCGGTTGTCAGGGGAGGGAACAGGGGTGGGCAAGAGGAAGAAATTTGTAGCAGGAAGAGTAAAGAAGGCAAAGGTGAAACAATGGAAATGCTCAGGGCAGTTTGAGGGTGGCTGCCAGGCAGCCCTGGCTCTGAGCAACAATGTCTGCAGTGGGACAGGAAACTCCCAGCTGATGGGAACAAACTTTCTGGCTGACTGCAGAGGCAACAACAAAGCTGAGTGGTTTCCCTGCCATTCCCCAACCCTTGCTGGCCCCAGGGGCTGATGGCATTTTTGCTCCCTCAGGTTCATGCCCCCACACCAACAACATGGGGGTGCTCCCCCCTGCTCTGTGCAGTGCAAACAGGGGCTCCTGAACCAGTGCTGCCGTGTCTGCCTGCAAGGATGTGGCAACTGTGTGAGCTAGGGAAGAGGCCAGGGCTGCAGAGGGGGGATGTTGTTGCCAGCTCCAGGAGGACGCTCTGGGACGCTGCCCTGGGCTGTCCAGTGCACTGGGGAGGGATCAGCCCCTGCTCTGTTGCTCCTTCCCATCTCCCCCAGGGCCCTTGCAGAGCACCAGCCATGCTGTTTGCCCCCAGCCACCCTGTGGCTGCTCACAGTGGTTTTCTGTGCTCAGCATTGGCCTGGCCGTGTTCTTAAGAGAGCCTGGGCAAGGAGCCTGGAGCCCCCAGGGCCTGGCCTGAGGTTTCAGTGCTGCCCCAGCAGTGCCCATGGCCTGTCCCTGCTGCAGCCCCAGCACTGCCACCCCGGGACTGTTGCCAGCCCTGAGAGCACTCAGGCCCTACAGCAATACCAGGGCCACCAGGGCAGCGGGGCAGAGCCATGGGAGCAGCACTGGCAACAGCCAGTGCTGCTGCTCCTGGGCACAGTTGTTGTGCCAGCACTGATCTGCCCCCAGCTCTGCTCACAGACATTGCTGCTGCAGGTCCAGAGAAGGCAACTAAAGGGCATCTCTGCAGGAAACTTCGCTGGGAGATCCTTTAGTTCCTTTAAAGCCACCAAGAGCACACCCCCTTATTGACAGAGTCTGTGGAAGGTGGAAAGAATGAAAATAAGAAATGGCAAAAAAAAAAAGACATTTCTTAGAAGACAAGATTAAAAAAGGAATACAAACAAATAGGGCCTCCAAAATGAGGCCAACCAGAAGTATTAAAGACGATGTTTATTACAAGTGATTTGAAGAAATTGGCCAGCAGTTCAAAATCCCCGAAACTATCCAGTCATCAGTTTCCTCACAGCAGCCCTGAGCTCCTGGTTCCTCAGGCTGTAGATGAGGGGGTTCAGGGCTGGAGGCACCACCGAGTACAGAACTGAAAGGGCCAGATCCAGGGATGGGGAGGACATGGAGGGGGGCTTCAGGTACAAAAATGTAGCAGTGCTCACAAACAGGGAGACCACAGCCAGGTGAGGGAGGCAGGTGGAAAAGGCTTTGTGCCGTCCCTGCTCAGAGGGGATCCTCAGCACAGCCCTGAAGATCTGCACATAGGAGAAAACCATGAACACAAAACAGCCAAATGACAAAGAGATGGAAAACATAAGGAGCCCAAATTCCCTGAGGTTGGAGTGTGAACAGGTAAGCTTGAGGATCTGTGGGACTTCACAGAAAAACTGGCCCAGGGTATTGCCATGGCACAGGGGCAGGGAAAATGTATTTGCTGTGTGCATGAGAGCATTGAGAAAGGCACTGGCCCAGGCAGCCGCTGCCATATGAGCACAAGCTCTGCTGCCCAGGAGGGTCCCGTAGTGCAGGGGTTTGCAGATGGACACGTAGCGGTCGTAGCACATGATGGTCAGGAGGGCAACCTCTGTTCCAAGGAAGAAGATAATCAGAAAGACCTGTGCAGCACATCCTGTATAGGAGATGTTCCTGGTGTCCCAGAGGGAATTGTTCATGGCTTTGGGGACAGTGGTGCAGATGGAGCCCAGGTCAGTGAGGGCCAGGTTGAGCAGGAAGAAAAACATGGGCCTGTGCAGCTGGTGGCTGCAGGCTACAGCACTGATGATGAGGCCGTTGCCCAGGAGGGCAGCCAGGGAGATGGCCAGCAAGAGGCAGAAGTGCAGGAGCTGCAGCTGCCGCGTGTCTGCCAATGGCAGCAGGAGGAAGTGGCTGATGGAGCTGCTGTTGGACATTTGCTGTGGCTGCACCTGGGCACCTGTTCATGGAGAACGGACAGTGAAGAGTTAGAGGAGATATCTGTAACCAAAATCAAAGCCATTTCTCATACACCCTGCCTGTAACACACAGACACTCTTTTGTGTTTAAGAGTTCTGGTGGGTTTTTTTGTACGGTCCCCTGTATCTTTGCTGCTGTTCTTCGATATCAGAAACCCTCAGCATATCTGCTGCCCCCAGAGAGAACAGAAATTCTGTGAGACAAAGTGGTGAGTAGAGAGTGAGGGGAGATGGTCTGTGATTCTGACCTGTTCTAAATTTCTCTGGGTTTTAAATGTTCTCTTAGAGAGGATGATCACCTTCCCATGCTTCCCCTAAGATGTCACCAGGCACTGCAGAGAGCAGATGGATCCACCACAGTCCAGCTCCACATTTGTAGGCAAGGACTCACTTTGCTCATTTCACCAACCCAGCAGCATTTTCAGTGTCACAACACCTCTGTCTCTCCCCATCAATCCTATAACAAAGAGTTGTTCTAGGACAGCTTTGCACCCTGGATTGAAGCTCTCAGCTCGGACTGAAATCTCAGGAAGACTTCCAAGTGTCCTTATGATGGCACTGGATTAAAGGAGATGCAGCTCCATCCCTCACTGCCGTGACAGCATTGTCCAGAGCTGGGCACTGGGGACAGCATCACCCTGAGCCAGCTGTGCCCCCTGCCAGAGCCCCCAGTGCTGGGCAGCTGCTCCCAGCCCTGTGCTCTGCAGAGGGTACTGGGCCTGGGGCTGCAGAGCTGCCCCACGGTTCTGCTGCAGCTCTGCCTGCACAGGAGGGGCTGCACACCTTGGAGCCCTGGCCCTGAGGGCAGAGGCTTGGCTGGGGGCACAGGAGGGAGCGGGCTTGCTCAGAGGGAAGGGCTGCACTGGAGAGAATCCTGTGGATATCTCTGAACTCTTCCTGCCACAGCATTTCTGATTTTGTTTTCTCTCATTGCCTGATCTTCTCTCTGCTTCCTGGAGATTTTCTTCCTGCAAGTGTTTCCCTGTGCCTGATCTCTCCCTGCCTGCACTCACAGACCCCAAATCTCTGTGCACTCTCCTTGGCCTGACAGAACCCTGCCTGTTTGCAGGGCACTGGCTGGGGGCAGGTTCTGTTTGCAGCTTGGAGAAAGGACAGCTCAGACTGAGCCTGATGGCTCCAGCAAAGGTGATGCTGGTGCTGTCCATGGGCAGTGGCTGCAAGCACATTAGGGATCTCCTGTGAACCTATTGATCACTAAAAATAACAGTTCACGTGTCTCAAGCACTTGTCAAAATTCCTAATTAATAATTCATACTCAACATTTAATATTTATGCCCCCCTCCCTGCCATTCTCCAATAGTAGGAAAGTGAATCCTTGGAGTCTTTGGAAATGCCCTCATTTTTATCAAAATCCTTGTCTTGGAAATATTCTATGACTGATCAGAACCCCTCAGCATATCAGAGCTTCATAAGCATTTCACCTCCCCTGCACCAGAAATACCCAGAGTTGTACTCACAGAGTCTGCAGGCATTGGCATGTTGCAGCTTTAGGAGATGGCTCCAGAAGCTGCAGCTGCATTGTCCTGCAGCCAGAGGTTCCTGTGCCAAAGGCTGGCAGTGATTGTGCCCCAGGCACTTCTCAGCACCTTCCCAGCCCTGACTGACTGAAGTTCTCTGTGCCTCTGTGCTGTGCCCAGGGTGGCTGCAGACAGTGCCCCAGCCCTGCTGGGCTGGGAGAAGAGCTGCTCATCAGAAGAAATGTTCTTTTGAAGCTCTTCTTGGTTACCAGGAGCTGTCTCTGTGCCAGGAGCCCAGCCCAGCTCAGTAGCACAGACACAGCACAAGGACTTTAATGAGCCTCTGGGGCTTTGTGCTCAGGCTCTGAACATCCGTCCCTGAGAGGGAGCTGAAGAAACCTTTCTAGAACTCCAAGTCAGAATCCAACTCCAAAGTTTCTTGGACTTTTAATGGGTCCCACTGAGGGACACAACTGAGAAAGTGTCCCCAGGCTCCAGGCAGAGCAGAGAACTGGAGGCACTGATGACAGGTGGGGACAAAGAGAAGCCAAGTCTTGGTTCCCTGGGCCACAGCAGGGTCTGTGCCACCAAGGACTGTGAGGAGACACCTTGTCCTGAGGCACTGCGGCCTCCTGGCACAGCCCCAGCCAGGCTGGGCACTGTCAGCCCCTTGTCCTGGCCTCAGCATCCCCCCCTAGCCCACATCCCAGTGGCCTCAAGGATCTGCTGGAAGGAGTCCCTGGGGAGCCTTGCTCAGGAATGGCCCTGGGGGCTCCTCAATGCTCCCAGGGACTGCAGGTTTTTCAAAGAACTTTGGGTTTGGCTTTTCAGCTTGGAGTTTCTGAGAGGTTTGTGCCATCATGGCCTCCAATTATCTGCTGTAGTTAGTCCCTGGGGAGCCTTTGTCAGTAACAACACTCAGTGGGGCTCATTAATGCTTCAAAATAGTTCAGTTCTTTTAAGGTACTTGGTGTTTCCCTTTTGATCCAGACTCTGTGAGAGGTTTGTGCAATCATGGCCCCAATGATCTACTTTAACGAGTCCCTTGAGGACTTTCCATTGACTCTCAGTGGGGCTCATTAATGCTTTGTGATACCCAATTTTTTTAATGTACTTTGGAATTCTCCTTTCCACACTGAGTCTCTGAGATGTTTTTCTTTCAATCCTGGCCTCGAATTCTCTCCTCCAAAGATTCCATGAAGAGCCTGTGTTGGTGATGGTCCTCAGTGGGACCCATTCATGCTTTGAGACACTTTGAGGTTTTCCTCTAACTTTGACTCCTGGAAAGGTTTGTGCAATCTCCTCTTAGGCCCTGAGGCTCAAGGGCTCAGCTCCAAATGCACCACAGGGCTCATGAGAATCAGGCAAGTCCTGACAAACCATGGCTCTGCCTTGATTTTCCTCTGCTCTCATGCAGCTCATCAGGAATGTTTCTGTAGTGGTTTTGGTTTGCCAATTTGAGATTTCTCAGCAATGCATCAATTAGTGTGGTGGGTTCAGTGTTAGCTAATTACCAGTGCACTCACTAAAATAGATCTACTCATTTCCTGCTGTGAGATAGCATTAGGAAAAGGCAAAGTGGGTTCAAAACTTTACAAAGGTGTAAAGAAAAGTTTATTTACAGTAACAAAAAGAAAGAATAGTAGGAATTAGAACAAAATTTGCAGAACATTTACCTTCACAATTTTTTCTTTCTTAGTGACAATGTAAAGAGATAAAACCTAAAAATTTCAGTCAGTTTACCACCTCTAGAATAGTCTTTCTTTGGTTAGGGAGAGGACTATGCTTGGGGACCTCTCCATAAGGATACAGTTCTCTTGTGGCTCTCAATTTCCATGAATAGCAGCCACCCAGAAACATGTGTAGTTATGAAGTCCCTCCCATTTTTCCCAGCTTTTCCAACAGCTGTGTTTATGGGCCATGTCAACTAATGGGGTATTACAACTAATCTCAGCTTTAAAGATGAGCTGTTTAAGAGCAAAGGATCTCTTCATCTAATTCTGAAATCATTTTCATGTCTGAGAAGAGAGGTCTTCGTCTCTTCATGAGGGCACAGGGTCTCATCACTCTGCTCTCTTTCTCCATTCAAACTTCTCATGGCATCACAGCTACTTCAACATTTGCTTACTTTAGCATGGAGGCCTTTGCTGAACAAGTCATTTCCCTATACTTTAAAGCATTATACGGAAAAAATCTGTATCAATTCCATCCTTCTCCATAGCTTTACAGGATGCCAAGATCAAGGCATCTCCTCATCCCTCCCATCTGGGACATAACTTCCTCTTCACTGACCTCGGTGTCTTCATGTTGCTCCTCTACGTGCCTGTACTTTGTCCTTTTCTCTCACTTGAGGGAAGATGGAAGCACTGAAAGAGTTCATATCTCACCCGGGGCCTGTAGATGGTTCTGTGACCCCGGGCTCGGTCCTTGCGGCCGGAGCTGTTTTCGATGGAGGTTTCTGCAGTGGCTGCGCTGGGGCTGTGTCAGGATGGGCCGTGCTGGGGGAGGTCCAGGATCTCAGCAGCCAGGCCAGAACACAGCAGCAGCATGGGCGGGGCCGATGGCTTCTCCTCCCCCTGCCCAGGGGTTGCGGGCGAACCCCAACGATGGCAGAATTTTGGCTGAGCCGGTCCGGCCCAGGGCTGCTCCTGGAGCTTGGCCGATTCTGGCTCGGCCTGGGCTGGCAGCAGGACAGGGCTCAGCAGTGCCCAGATGTTGGTAACTGCAGCCATGGCCTGGCCCCATGGCCTCCCCTGCCCTGCCCGGCAGCCGATGGGGCCTGGTGGAGTCTCTGGGAAGGGGCCCAGCCCCACGGCAGGAGCCGCCCAGCCCGCCCTGGCTGAGACGGGGGCCGGGTCAGCCTTGTTACCTCTTTGCCAGCCAGAAGTGAAAAAGATCCTTGTGGTAATAACACATCATCTGAAAAGAGAGAGACGTATGTCTCCTAGAATTTTTCTGGGAAGCTATGAGAACTGATGAGAAAACTCAGAGAAAAGAATTAAAACAATTCTTATCATCATTTGCTCTGCCTCTTGTTGTGCACATGTGGAACGTTTTATGGAGATTGTCTACCAAAGGGTGATTTCCTAATTGGACACTGGTGATGGTGTTTTGATTGATTGACCAATTAGGTCAAAGCTGTGTTGTGACTGTTTGTAAGGGTTACGAGTTTCTTAGTAATGTAGTATAGTATAATATAGTGTAATATAATATAGCTTAATAAAGCATTTGATCAGCCTTCTGCAATCATGGAGTCAATGTACATTATTACCCAGTGAGGCCCACTGCCACAAGAGACCCTCCCAGGCTTTTTCATCTTTAACATGTGTCTTCACAGAGGCATGTAGGGTTTCCTTAGTGGTTTAACAGATTGTCAATTCTCAAAGCTAATAATCATTGGGTTTTTGTCAGACATGGAGGAAACTGCTAGCAGCTTCTTTTAGAACATCACTTCCATGATGCAAAACCACCACAACAGCACAGAGCACAGAGCTCCTTTGTCCATATGTAGTGGTTATGTGCCCAAGTCCTCAAATCTCCTCCTTGGGAGATCTCTGGGCCCTCTCCAAGGTGTTTTTAATTGAAAACATTCAGCTCAGAGTCTAAGAAAATCACCAGAGGACAGGGCCAGGCAGACATGTTTCTCCTGGCTACTTTTGTCTGGGAGCAATCCTTGGATATACAGAAATTTGGAGGCAAAATTCTAATTTTGGCCATGGCCCCTGGACATGAAAGCCGGCTCTTTTCCACAGGAAGGAAGAACAGAGCCCCACTGTTTCAGAGGAAAATGACAGGTGACCACCAGAGGCCAAGGCCAGCCAGAGCCAGCAGGTTTTTTTCTGGGAGATACCCTTTCCTACAGAAAATTTTTAGGGAGAGTACCAAGTTTGGCAATGGGCATCTGAAAAGTCAGATGGTTCTTTTCCAGAGCAAGGAAAGCATGGAGTCCCAGTATTCCAGGAGTTGATGTGAGGCAGTCCTTGACATCCCAACATCAGCCAGATCTGTCAGGTGGCCCCTGGAAGGCCAAGTCAGCCAGACCTGTTCCATGTTCCCTGGGTTCCATGGGGCCCCACAGTATCCCAAGGGTCCCTTGCTTCCCTGAGGCCCTGAGGTGCCATAATGCCCCCGTGGTGACACCAGGCCCTGTGGGTCGCAATGGTCTCCATGGTTCCATCAAGCCCCACAGAGCCATATTGGTCTCTGGGTTCCATGAAGCCCCACTGGGTCACCATGCCCACTTGGTTCCATGGGCTCCAGTGGTGCCACAATGATCCCCTTGGTTCCACGGGCTCCAGTGGTGCCACAATGATCCCCTTGGTGCCACAGGCTCCAGAAGTGCCACAATGATCCCCTTGGTGCCATGGGCTCCATCAGTGCCACAATGATCCCCTTGGTTCCACGGGCTCCAGTGGTGCCACAATGATCCCCTTGGTGCCACGGGCTCCAGCAGTGCCACAATGATCCCCTTGGTGCCATGAGGTCCCCACAGTGTCCCAGTGATCTCCATGGGAAGGAAAGAACGAGCCCCAGTGTTGTAGGGGCAGCCACCAGAGGCCAAGGCCAGCCAGACTTGATGGCACTGGCAGATTTTGCCTGGGAGCAACCCTTGGATATACAGAATTTTTGAGGTGGAATCCCAATTTCAGACATGGACACCTGGAGGAGAAGGACGGTTCTATTCCATAGGAAGGAAAGCACGGAACACCGGTGTTTGAGGGGCAGATGAAAGACAGCCATCATAGGCCTAGGCCAGCCAGACCTCTCTGTCCTGGTAACTTTTGTCTGCAAGCAACCCTTGGATATAGGGAATTTGGGAGGCGGAATCCATTTTTGGTCATTTCTGCATAGATAAGAAGGACGGTTCTTTTCCTTGGAAGGAAAGCTCCCGAGCCCCAGTGTTCTAAAAGCAGGTGAGAGGCAGCCCCCAAGAGGCCAAGGGCAGCCAGGCCTGTCTTTTCTGGAAGCTTTTCCTTGGGAGCTATCCTAGGATGCACGGAGTTTTGGGGGTGGAATCCCAGTGTTGGCCATGGGCACCTGGTGAAGATGGATGGATTTATTCCTATAGGAAAGAAAAGCATAAAGTCCAAGTGTTTTGGAAGAAGATGAGAGGTGGCCACCCTTAGACCAAGCCAGCCAGACCTGTCTCTCCTGGCACCTTTCATCTAGGGGCTGTCCTTGGACACAGGGCGTTTTGGAAGTGGAATCTCAATTTTGGCCGTGGGCGCATAGACAAGAAGAGGAGTTCTTTTCATTAGGAAGGAAAGCACAGAGCCCCAGTGTTTCAGAGGCAGATGAGTGCCAGCTCTCAGGAAGCCAAGGCCAGCCAGACTTGTCAGTTCTGGCAGTTTTTTTCTTTGAGCTGTCCTTGAATATAGGGAATGCTGGAGGCAGATGCCCAATTTTGGCCATGGGTGCCTGGTTGAGATGGGTATTTTTTTTCCTATAAGAAAGAAAAGTACACGGTCCCAGTGTTTGAAAGGGAGATGAGAAGTGGCCCTTGTGTGGCCAAGGCAGCCAGATCTGTCCTGGCAGATTTCATCTGGGAACAATCTTTGCATTCTCTCCCATAGGAAGGAAAGCCCAGAGCCCCAGTACTTCAGGGGCAGATGAGAAGCAGCCCTCGACAGGCCAAAGTCAGCTGGACCTGTCAGGTGTCCCCAGGAGGCCCAGCCAGCCACAGAATCACAGAATCACAGAATTTCTTGGCTGGAAGAGACCTTTAAGATCATCGAGTCCAACCCATGTTCTAACACCTCAACTAGATTGTGGCACTAAGTGCCACATCCAGTCTTTTTTTAAACACATCGAGGGATGGTGACTCCACCACCTCCCTGGGCAGATGATTCCAGTATTTGACCACTCTTTCTGTGAAAAACTTCCTCCTTAATTCTATCCGGTATCTCCCTTGGTGCAGCTTGAGACTGTGTCCTCTTGTTCTCTCTGTTGTTGCCCGGAGAAAGAGACCGACCCCCAGCTCACCACAGCCACCCTGCAGGAAGTTGAAAAGAGTGATAAGGTCACCTCTGAGTCTCCTTTTCTCCAGGCTGAACAATCCCAGCTCCCTCAGTTGTTCTTCATACGGCTTGTGTTCCAAGCCCCTCACCAGCCTCGTTGCTCTCCTTTGGACACGCTCAAGCATCTCAACGTCCCTCCTAAACTGAGGGGCCCAGAATTGGACACAGTACTCAAGGTGTGGCCTCATCAGTGCCGAGTACAGGGGAAGGATGACCTCCCTGCTCCTGCTGGCCACACTATTCCTGATACTGGCCAGGATGCCATTGGCCTTCTTGGCCACCTGGGCACACTGCTGGCTCATGTTCAGCCGACTGTCAACCAGCACCCCCAGGTCCCTTTCCACCTGAGCACTGTCCAGCCACACCGTCCCCAGCCTATAACGTTGCAGGGGGTTATTGTGGCCAAAGTGGAGGACTCGGTATTTGGACTTATTGAACTTCATCCCTTTAGATTGTGCCCATCCATCCAACCGTTCCAAGTCCCTCTGCAAAGCCCTCCGTCCCTCTAACAGTTCGACACATGCTCCCAGCTTAGTGTCATCTGCAAATTTGCTAATGAAAGACTCTGAACCCTCATCCGTATCATCAATAAAAATATTAAACAGAACTGGCCCCAGCACAGACCCTTGAGGGACACCACTGGTGACTGGCTGCCAGCTGGATGCAGCACCATTTACTACCACTCTCTGGGCCTGGCCATGCAGCCAGTTCCTGACCCAGCAAAGAGTGCTCCTGTCCAAGCCACGGGCTGCCAGCTTATCTAGGAGTGTGCTGTGGGAGACAGTGTCAAAGGCCTTGCTGAAATCCAAATAAACAACATCTACAGCCTTACCTGCATCCACTAGGCGGGTTACCTGGTCATAAAAGGTGACCAGGTTGGTTAGACATGACCTACCCCTCCTAAACCCATGCTGACTGGGTCTGATACCCTGGCCATCCTGTAAATTCTGTGTGATGGCATTTAATATGAACTGTTCCATTATTTTTCCAGGCACTGAGGTCAGGCTGATTGGTCTATAATCCTCCTCTATGATCCTCCTTTGCACCCTTTTTGTGAATGGGAGTCACATTGGCCAGCTTCCAGTCATCCGGAACCTCACCAGTGAGCCAGGACTGTTGGTAAATGATGGAGAGTGGCTTTGCAAGTTCATCTGCCAGCTCTTTCAATACCCTGGGGTGGATCCCGTCTGGTCCCATAGATTTATGGACATCCAAGCATTTCAGTAGTTCTTTGGATAATGGGGAGACCATTCTTCTCCCTGACACCATCAACCAGCCCAGGTGGACAGGTGTCTTGAAGGAAAGTCATCTTTCCACTGAAAACTGAGGCAAAGTATGCATTAAGCACTTCTGCCTTCTCCTCATCTGCAGATACTAAGTTCCCTTCTCTGTCCAATAGAGAACAAAGGCTGGTCCTACCCTTACTTCTAGCATTAATGTATTTGTAGAAACATTTTTTATTATCCTTTACAGAAGTCGCTATTCTAAGTTCAAACTGAGCTTTGGCCTCTCTAATTTTTTTTCTGCATGTTCTAGCAGCCCTCTTGAATACTTCCTTAGACACCAGGCCGTCCTTCCAAAGCTGATACATCCTCTTTTTATTCCTAAGTTCCTCCTAAACCTCCATACCCAGACAGGCTGGACATTTGCCCCGTTGGCTTGTCTTTCGGCACACAGGGACAGTCTGTTCCTGTGCCCTCAAGATCTCTGTCATGAGGCATGCCCACCCTTCCTGAACTCCTTTGTTTTTAAGGGCTGCTTCCCAAGGGACGCTCTGAATAAGTCTCCTAAACAGGTCAAAGTCTGCCCTCCGGAAGTCCAATGCAGGAGTCTTACTGGTGCTCCTCCTGACTTCACCAAATATTGAGAACTCTATTATTTCATGGTCACTCTGCCCCAAGCAACCTCTAACCACCATATCTCCCACCAGCCCATCTCTATTTGTAAACAGCAGATCTAACACAGTCCCTCCCCTGGTGGGTTCACCCACCAGCTGCAACAAAAAGTTGTCCTCTATACACTCTAAGAATTTCCTGGACTGCTTCTTTACTGCTGTATAAAGTTCCCAGCAGATGTCTGGTAGGTTGAAGTCACCCACGAGAACAAGGGCTGATGATCCTGAAACATTACCTAGCTGCTTGTAGAATAAGTCATCTACCTCCTCTTCCTGGTTGGGTGGGCGATAATAGACTCCCAGTAGGGTGTCAGCCTTGTTGGCCTTCCCCTTAATTCTTACCCATAGACATTCAACTCCATCTTCCTAAGTTTCAATTTCTACAGCATCAAAAGTCTGTTTAATAGAAAGGGCCACCCCTCCACTTCTTCTTCCTTTCCTGTCTCTTCTGAAGAGTCTGTAGCCATCCAGTGCACTACTCCAGCTATATTAGTCATCCCACCATGTTTCCATGATGGCAATTACGTCAGAGTTCTGCAGTTGCACCATGGCCTCCAGTTCTTCTTGTTTGTTGCCCAGGCTTTGTGCATTGGTATACATGCACCTCAGCTGGGCTACTGACTTCACCCCTAACTTAGCCTTGCAACCCTTGGGCCTGCTTCCAGATAGCTCAGCTGCATCCCCTTCCCCACTCAAACCTAGTTTAAAGCCCTCTCAATGAGGTCTGCCAGCTCATGAGCTAAGAACCTTTTGCCTTTAACAGAGAGATGTACCCCATCTGGTTCCAGCAGAGCAGATGCTGTAAAAGTTTCCCCATGATCAAAGAATCCAAAATTTTGCCGATGACACCAACCTTTAAGCCACTTGTTGATGATTTGGATTCTCCTGTTTTTTTCATCATTTTCCTCCCCCACCAAAGGGACTGAGCAGAACACTACCTGTGCTCCTGCCCTATCAACTACCTGACCCAGTATCCTGAAGTCCTTTCTAATTGCCTTGATACTCCTCTTTTCAATCTCATCACTGCCAGCCTGGAGTATCAGCAGTGGGTAATAATCAGAGGGCTGAATCAGCCCAGGAAGTCTCTCAGTGATATTTTGTACCCGGGCCCTAGGAAGGCAACAGACCTCCCTGTAGGATGGATCTGGTCGACATATGGGCCCTCAGTTCCCTTCAGAAGGGAATCACCTACTACGATTACATTTCTTTTCTTCTTGACGTTAGAGGTAGTGATCCGTCTTACAGATGAATCATAAATGGGGGGCTCACTGGGCAGACAGTTTTCTTCTACATCATCTAGTTGGGTCTCTAGATCCAGGACCTCATACCTATTCTGTAGTGGTACCTGGTTGGATGATGGGGGTGGGGAGGAGTTTTTGTTATTACGTCCCCGAATGGGGACCCAATTCCACTCTTCTTCCTCTACCAGGTGGCCTTCTATTGCCTGAGAGCGGGAGGCATATAAGTCCTCAGTCTCTCGGACAGAGGCCTCTCTTAATGATGGAAGGGCTGAACTCCACCAGTCTATTTCCCTTTCACTTTCCCTGATACTCCTTAACCTTTCAACCTCCTCCCTAAGCTCAGCCACCAGTGAAAGGAGGTCGTTAACCTGTTCACACTGCAGGCAGGTCTCCTCCACAATAATCCCTGAAGCTACCGATAAGCTCAAACACTCCGGGCACGATTGGGTCTGTACAGACACATCCTTTTTGGAGGGCTCGACTTGGTTACTTTTATGCTACCAGCCACAGTTTTTGACCGTGTGGAAACCATTCCTAACAGACACCTCGAACACAACCAGGTAGCAGACAACCTAAGATAACACAGAGGACTCCTTGCTAGCAAGAAAGCTGAAAACACTGCCAGCTTGCCCTGCCTGCGTGAACTGCCTTGTAAACGCTCTGGAGACTTACCACAGCCCTGTTTGCCTACTCCTGTTCGCCGCGCTCCCAATCAGTGATATGCTGACAGATGTTAACAGTGTTGGGCATGCTACCCTTCCAAATAGAGCAGCAACTGATTTTCTTTTACTGGCACGTGGACATGGTTGTGAGGAATTTGAAGGATTGTGTTCCATGAAGCTGTCTGATCATTCTGAATCCATCCACAAAAGCACAAAAAGCTGAAAGATTTGACAGCTCAAATTAAAGAAAATGGTGGGTCCTGGTGAGATGATTTGTTCCAAGAATGGAGCTTTGCACCTTGGTTAAGGGAACATTGTAAGATAGGTCTCTATGGATTGGGTGTTCTGGTAGTGATACTAGTAGTAATACCTTGCATACTTCGGTGTGTGCGACAGATGATAGACAAAACTATCAAAGACGTTTTTATTGCACAAGAGAGAGAGGTAGGAAATGGATTCACAGAGAGTTCTCGAAATCTCACAGAGATGGTGGATGAAGGTATAGACATGGAGGAAGATTTTGAATTAAGACCTTGGAACCAACAAGACCTTTTCGAACAATGACTCGTAATTATTGCCAGACATGATTTATGCCCTTTGAACTGACTGGACTTCCACAGCATTAAACTGCTGTGTTGTAATATAGCAATGCTTACGGCAAGCAAAAAGGTGCTTTAAGTAGGTAAAAAGCAGAAATATTATAGCAAGGCTGTGGAACGCAATGTAGCAACAAATGACACGGTTATGAAGGTTTCTTTTTAGATGAATTGAGAGTGGGAATTGAGAGTGGGTTTTGGGAAAGCTGTAAAATGCAGGCCTCAGAGACAACAGAACTGTCATTAGAGCTAAGCAGTAGCCATGAGATAGGTCAGCAGAAAAATTATTTAAGAAATAGAAAAGCAAAGACAAATAGAACAATGGCCTGTGTATTAATGCTTGTCTAGGATAATTCCCTAAGCTACAGAAAAGTTTATCTGGCAAGATATTAGGAAGTTTGAATCTTAATAATGGAGCTCTGTGCATTGTGTTTTAAGGCTTAAAGGCAGGTATTGTATTCAAAATAAGCAAGCATTGTTTTATCCAAAGGTACGAGTGCTTATAAGGGTTGGATAGAATTACTGTCAATGTACCTCTGCTTTGTGTGATTGGTCAAAAAACTTATAAAGTAAGTTGTAACATTAAGTTCTTGGTCTGCTGCCTGGGATGTGAGCTGCTGGCATCTTCCCATTGTCATACCCATGTAATGAGACTGATGCTGAAAAATAAAACAGCTCAAGGCGCGTCCACAGCAGTCCCGTCCCGTTTGTGATTTGTACATAGAGCCCTGGCCAGGGATAACAGCTGAGAGCTTCACTGGAGTGCAGCAAACAGAGGGCCTGACAGGAGGGAAAAGGGCCCTGAGGGCAGGAGAGAGATGAAGGAAAAGGGTAATGGAAAAGGAGAGAAGAGAGAATTCACAGGGCTTGAGAGCTGAATCGTCCCTGGATTGTCCTGGATTCCTAAAATATGAATGGTGTCTGAATTTATTATGAAAAAAAAGAGGTGAAAAAGAATATTGATTAGTTGTTCATCAGCTATTCTGAGCACTGATGATTTTGGGATCTGAAGGAAAATGGACTATGTGACCATGACACTAAAAAAAGGTACATATGCATATAAAAATATGGGAATCAGAAATACAAGATAAAAATACCAAAGATCAAACAAACTCTGGCATTTCCTCATTTTGAAAGTAAGGAATCTGTGTTACACGTTTCCTAAAATTCTCGTAGGAACTTTTATATGTAATACAAGCATACAAAACTTCAAAATTGGATTTCCAAAAGCACTATGCATTCACCGTGTTCAAACAGTTTTCCAAACAGTTGGAGACAAAAAAAATGTCAAAATTCTGGAAGCTCTCAAGTCCTTTCATCTCAGTCTAATCCTGAAAGAAAATCTACGTTATGTGTCTTTGGAAAAAAAAGTATAATTATATTCTATTCAGGAGACTTTTATCTTGGGGTTTTATTAATCAGCTATCCAATACTGGAAAGAAAACAAGATCTTTCTTGTGGCCCAGAAAGGTAGCAGAAAGAAGACTCTGTTCAGAGCTTGATTTTTCTTACTGGTTATATTTACTGGAATTGCCTAGCTAGAAAGAGCCAGAATTGCTCTAATAGACAGATTTCTTCCAAGAGAGTAAGAAGGACAGGAAAATACAGGTGAGTCAGCCTTGCCTCTATCCCCTGACAGGGGATGGAGGAACTAACCCTGAAAACCTTTCCAAACCAATGGAGAAGTTGATTGGGAGTCATGGTTTACCTACCTGATGCCCGTGATAGGACAGCCAGACTGATGGATACGGGTGGAGCAATGGATGATGTCTGCCCCAGCTTTACCCAAGCCTTGGAGAGTCTCCTACAGCAGCCTTAAACACCAACTGCCAACAGGCACAGCCAGGAAGGCTGAGAAATGGATGAGGGCTGTCATCAGTGGCACAAAGTAGAGCTGGAGGCAAGTCCCAGTGCTCTGAGCCCCAGGGGATGATGCTGGGGCAGATTCTCTTTAATGTCTTCATTCCTGGCCGGCCTGGAGGAGCAGTTTACCCTCAGCAAGTCTGCAGACAGCACAAAACTGTCAGGAGCAGCTGATAGCCCAAATGCTTGTGCCATTCAGAGGGACCTCGGCAGGCTCAAGAATTGGCCTGAGGGGAATCTGATGGAGTTCAAGGAAGGGAAATGAGAAGTCTTGGACCTGGGCAGGAATAACCGCGGGCATCAAGAGGGGATGGGAAGCGGCTTTTTTATTGTCCTTCTCTCGGTGCTTTGGGGTTGTGCCGCAGAGCACAGGCAGCAGGATGGCTGGAGGCAGAGAAAGAGAGGGTTTGCAGCGGGCCGTGCGGAGCCGAGCCCGGCCGGCCCCGGAGCCGCCCCGCCCGCGCTGTGCCCGCAGCCCCGGCTCTGCCGCGCGCGTCCCCGCCAGTCCGGCCCGCGCCGGGGCCGCGCTGGGCGCGCGCGGGCCCGAGCGCAGCGCCCCCCTCAGGCCGCGCGCCGCCGGCGCAGCCGCGGCCGTTGCGCTGCGGGCGTTGCGGCGACAGTCGGCGATCGACGCCATGGCGGAGCTGCCGCTGCCCGCCGGGCTCCGCGCCAGCACCTTCCCCGCCAAGCTGTGGCTCCTGGTGAACAGTCCCCGCGTCCGCTCCATGCGCTGGGACAGCCGGGCCCAGGGGCTGCTCATCGAGCGCTCCCTCTTGGAGCGAGAGCTGCTCAGCTCGGGCGACGCCCAGAGGGGCGGTGGCCATGGGCGGACCCCGGTGCCGCACACGTTCCGGGCCACGCAGTTCCGCAGCTTCGTGCGGCAGCTCTACCGCTACGGCTTCCGCAAGGTGCTGGGCTGGCTCGGCTCGGTTGCGCCGGGCGACGCCGGCGCCTGGCTGCACTACAGCAGCCCCTGCTTTCGCCGCGACCGGCCCGAGCTCCTGCTCCGCATCAAGCGCCGGAGCGCGGCCAACAGGCAGCGGCCGGCGGCGGGGCGGGAGGGCCGCCGGCGCCCGCCCTGCGGCTCGCAGCAGCTGCCCGGGGCGCGGCCGCTGCCGGCCGGGCGGCACGGGCGCAGTCGCTTCCAGCCGCTGCCCAGGGAGCGGCCGCCGCTGCCGGCCGGGCGCCCGCCCAGCGGCTTCCTGCTGCTGCACAGGGAGCGGGCGCTGCCGGACGGGCGGGAGCTGCGCAGCCCCCGGCCCGGCCGCCTCCAGCAGCCGCCCGCGGAGCGGCCGCTGCTCGCCCGGCGCCCGCCCTGCGGCTTCCACCTGCTGCACAGGGAGCGGCCGGGGCCGGCGCGGCAGGAGGGGCCGAGCCGCTTCCAGGAGCTCTACGGGGAGCGGCCGCCGCCCGCCGAGCGGGAGGTGCTCGGCATCCCGCCCTGCCACTTCCTCGGGCTCCACGGCGAGCAGCAGCCCTCAGCCTACGACCCACGAGGTAGGAAAAGACTTCTAGCCTTGCTTTTGCAAAAGGTTATGGAAAGTGACCGTTCGAAGTAGTTCTGCACAAGGCTCTGTCATTCTCGGCCAGACGTTGTCAAGCCTGCCAGGAAGGGGCACCTAGGAAGCTAAAAGATTCTCTGCCTGCTTTTCCTGGCTGCTTCCCGTGCTGTTTGATGCAAGGCAGCACTCGAGCTCTGTGTCCCGCAGCCACACTGTAGAGCCTGACCAAGGTGTTTGGATTCTTGCAGCCACCCCGGGCACTTCAGCTCCAGCTGGCCCTGCGGCTTGTGCAGCACTGAGGGCCTCCAGCTCAGCACAGGACACAGCTGGGCAGGAGGAATGGCCACCAGAAGATCTAGGCCTGGCTGTAGAGAAAATGATTCGGGAGATCAGGAACTCCCTGTCTGAAAGATCTTCCTCTGCTCAGGTAATTCCATTGGATGGGGATAAAAGGGGCTGGACTGAGAGGTTTGGAATGTTGTTACATGGCTGAGAAGCAAAGGCTTCTTTAATTGAAGTTATTTCATCATTATTTAGTTATTTAGTTATTCTTGGTAAAGGAAGATTTGTAAAAGGGGAAATGAAGAAGAAATGAAGAAGAGGTTTTTCTTGCTGGGAAAGAGGAGAAGGGTGTTTGGAGAATTGCCACTGAAGGCCAAGTGTGCCATGCAGGAAGGGGCACGCCAGAGGTGCCTCTGTTGCAGCAGCAGCTGTGGGCTGTGCCTCTTTTGGGTGGGAAGGCCAAGGCAAAGCAGGGGCTGGGCTGCAGCTGCTGCTGCTGCTGTGTGAGCCCTGCCGTGCGTGTAGGCGCTCCAAGAGCCAGGGCTGGGGCTGGGCTGGAGCTGCAGCTCTCTGTCCTTTTGCAGATGATTATATGTGTTGCCAAAGAATGTCTCTCTTTCTATTCATGTGCTGACCCAGTGCCCACAGTACATTTATGATTATGAGGCAGGGCAGACTCAAGGTGGAGAGAGGGATTTTTTTGGATTTACCAATCCCTTATTCTCAACTGGCATGACTTTTGTCTTCTGTAAAGTCACCCAGAGCGGTTTTCAGAAGCATTTGATTCCATAAGAAAAGGAAACATTGCAGGCTCGGAACCATCTTTAGAATCTTTAGGGGTTCTGATGGCCGGGCTGTCGCAGAAGAGATGAATGTTCTGGAACTGGTCATAGTGAGACTATCTGTGTGTCCAGAGGTAATTTGCAGGTGCTTCATTGTGGACATTTACTTCCTCAGTGGAATAGAAACACTGCTGGGTTGTCTGGCTTTTCCTGTCTTTTGGGTTGTTTTTTTTCCTACTCTCCTGAAGTACAGATTTTTGTCACTGATCCCAAATGTGATCCTGGGAATACCCTGGGTGCATAAATGTTTGCCTGGATCGTACACACGGGGCAGCGGCAGAGGGCTCCGAAAAGCACCACCCTGTGCTGGGTTGTGTGAGCGCTGGGCTGGGGGTGGTGAGACTGCCAGGCAGAAATGTGTGCTTTGTGTGGGGGTTTGCAGCACACAGCCCTGGGCAGGGCTGGGAGCGAGCTCTGCCCTTGCTGGCAGCCGTGCTGGCAGCAGGGAGAGCCCCTGGCTTTGTGCTGGCTGATTTCTGCCAGCTCTGGGATAAGCCAGAGTCAGAGCGTGAGGGCACGTCCCCTCACTTGGTGTCTTCTGGTTTGCTCTGCTCATGTTTTGTCTCAAAGGTCATTTTGTAAGAGCTTCAGTTTCACGTTGGCCACCTGAATGCTGAGTTTAAAAGGCTTGTTATGTGAACTGTGTGGGCAGTGTTCCCTCCTCCTCCGTGCTCCCTGTCCTTTGGGAGTGGAGAAGGAGAGTTCTTGTATCCCTGATGTGTTTCCAGCCAAATAGTGAGTGATCTTTGTGTTCCTTTCTTTCTGTTTTTCTGCTCAGGACAATGTCAGTGTTGGCCCCGATTCCTCAGGAGGGGAGCCTGTGGACAGAGCTGCAGCAGAGGAAGCTTCCTGTGGCACCAAGAGCTGCAGGAACAGTTCCCAGGAGCCCGAGGAGCCTGGTAAGGACAGAGCCCACACTGGTTTAGAGAGGTGTGAGATGGCTTCTCTGAGCAGGCTTGGTGCTTCCTGGTGCCTTTAGTTCAAATCCTGCACTGGCACAACCTGCCTGAGCCCTGCCCTCCACGCTTCTCCAGAGGCTCTGACACTGAGTCCTCTGCTGTGGCAAGAGAGCAGGGAATAAAGCTGACCTTGGGGGAGTTGTGTCAGCAACTCAGGTGTCCCAGTTTTGTGCTGCGGTCAGTGGATAAATTTGCTGCAGGCTGACAGGGGAGGCCATGCTGAGCAAATCTTGAAGGAACAGGGGGAAAAAGGATCAAAAAGTCAGGGTAGAAGTCCAAATCACTGACTCAATGTAGTAGCAGCCAGCTGGTATTGGTGCGGACCTAGAAGAAAAACAAGGAGCAGAACATCAGAGGCCAACCAATTGAAAAATGACAGTGAGTCCAGTATCAGAAGGGAAAGCTTGAATGAGCCCTGCTTAGGGAGAGCTCAGAGGAGAGAGGGAGCACTTTGGATCCGTTCCTTAGCCAAGCTGGTGCAGCCTGCAGGCCTCGCAGGGAGCTCTGTCCCTCCCGGCCCTTCCTGCCAGAGCTGATGGTGCAGTTGGAGCAGCTGCTGCTCAGTGCAGAGGGCAGTTGGTAGATGCCAGGTGATGGAGCTGGTTCATGACTCAGCTGCCAGCACCCCTCAGCTTCTGCCATTTCAGTGAGGACTGAGGTCTCTCTGTCAGCACAGAGAAAGAACAAGGCTGGGCTTCTTTGTTGCACCTGGGGCTGAGCGTGTTTCAAGCTCTCCTGGGTGCCCTTTGCACTGTGAGTGCTGAGACTTTCTGGAGATACTTCAATGTTTTGAAACACACTTTTGAACACTTGGAATGGTCCCTGTTCTTTGAAGAGCAGGCTTCAAATTGCAAAGTGAGAGTCTGCCTTTCTGGCCATCCTTGACAGTCCCTGGTAGAAGGACAATTGCTTCTCGAGGGAAAGGTGCACAAGGGCCAATATTGACTGAGAGTTCCCTTTGCTTCCCAGATGCCATCTGAGCAACATCTCCAGGAGGGCTGCCCTGCGTGGCAGGGAGAGACAGGGGAGAGCCCGTGACCATCGGGCAGGTAGAACTCCTCTGTTTGTAAATATGTTTATAGATTTCTATAGTTCTATTTATCAGTGGTTATAGTTGCACTTAGAGATTAGAGTGTTCTGTTTATAGGAGCGTATATTGACTGTTCGGCATAGATTTTAAGATTAAAATTTTGTTTTCTGTAGTGTAAAAAAAAATATATATGAAGTTACATTTCTCAATGAGTGTCATTATATAGTTAGAGGAATATGAATGTCTAGAGGGATAGATTGATGGATAGATTGATGGATAGATTGCTGTTTGCATAGGCCTAGGCTGCATTGTTACCTCTTTCCCCCTCGGCTGCCTTTCTCACCTCTCTCTTTTCCCCCTGTGCCCCTGTGTCCCCTCTCCCTGTGCTGGCTCCGAGCTGGCGGCCGGGCCGGGTGGAGCAGCACTTGCAGCCCCGGCTGTCCCTGGAGCGCTGGGAGCTGCCGCTGGCCCCAGGCACTGTGCCCTGAGGAGCTGCTGGAGGACGGTGAGACCGAGGGGGCTGAGGGGGCTGAGGGGGCGGTGGCGCTGAAGGGACGGGCACCCTGAGCTGCTGCTGGGGCTGAGGGCTGTGGGGCAGCCGAGGGCCATGGTGGCATTGGAGGTGACAGGGAAGTGGCACAGGCTGAGGGGCTGGCGGGTCTTGGGGGACAGGATGGCTTAGAAGGGACTGAGGGCATGAGAGGACTGAGAGGGGCTGAAGAAACTGAAGGGGGCTGGGGGTTCAGCGAGAGCATGGCGGGGCTGAGGGGATGGAGAGGGCCAGCAGGGAGCACAGAGGGCTCCGGGACTGCAGCTCTGCCAGGCCTTGGAAGCAATTCCAGAGCCTCCACTTTTGCCAGAGCTGCGAGGAAGACCTTGAGGACAGCCGGAGACTGACGGGAGGCAGCAGGGAGAAGCTGAAGGCCAGCAGCAAGAGCAGTGAGCGGGGACCTGCTGCTGCCAGCCTGGAGAGAGCCCGGGTGAGGCCCCAGGCCCGGGCAGGCAGGGTGGGGCTGGGGGCGGCGTGGGCTGTGGCCGTGGGCACTGCCCGGCGGGGCAGGAGCGGGCCCTGCCCGTGCTGGGGCTGCTCAGCGCAGCTGCCCCGGCCGGCACAGGGGCTGTCCCTGGGCAAGGCAGCCGTGCCGGCAGGGCCGGGAGCTGTGCCGGCTGTGCCGGGCTGCCGGGGCTGCGGGACGGTCCCGCCGCGGCTGCGCTCACCACAGCCTGGCCCGCTCGGCTGCTTTTTCTTTCCGACCCTCCTGGGGAGGCTCTGAGATTTCCTCTTCCCTGATGGAAGTGCAGCTGCTGCCAAGGGAAGCGTCCCCATACTCACTCAGTGTTCCCTTTGCTTGCCAGATGTCCCATCTGCTGTCCCTGTCCAGGAGAGCTGCTCTGCACGGGAGGAGGAGACCGAGGGAGAGACTTTGGAGATGGGGCAGCTGGGATCCCTCTGCTTCAATGTTGTCTAAATATCCATGGACGTGCACCTAGACAGGGATTATTACATGGGTGTTTTTATACGTAGCTTGCTATTTGTATAGGACTATTGGATGTGAGCTGTTGTATAGGTATGCATATATATACATATATGTTTGTAATCACATCTATGTATATATAAGTATACATAGATGTTGTTATATCTATGTTTATGTTTATATCCTCTGTTTACAGTTGTGTACATATCTATTTATAGTGATGCAGGTGTAGGTATATAGTTTTTAAATAGGTAGATTGGAATTTGTATGGGGAGATAGGTGTATTTTTATATGTGTTTTGTTCTATTTCTGTCTGTTTAATGATATTTAATGTGTGTCCAGATGTAAAGCTCTATGTTTGTATTGATGCAGAGTTGGGTGGATATTCAGCTTGGCGCAGGTGATGTTTGTATAGTTATAGATAGGTTTGGTTTATACTTCTACTGGGATATATATGTATATATATGTACAGATATATATTTACATATATGTATATATATTTACATATATATTGTATGTAGTATGTGGTGTTTAATCAGTATTTACATCTGTAGATTGTTATACTTGTATTTGTATTTTTATATGTGCATATATTTATGTATTTAATTCTATTTAAAGATGTATGGAGAGTATACTTGCATATTGAATTCTTAGTGTAGGGCTATTTAGAGAGGGAATGCTTATTTCTGTATTTCTGTATGGGCTTTAGGTTTCTAGTGATATGTAATAAATTAAGTTGTTAAATGCCTAATTGATCCTTGTGTATAGTGAGTTGTGTATAGTAGAGGTTGTCAGTAAACCAAGTTTTGTTAAATGAACTTGGTATTTGTATATTTTTATATAGACATGTTGTAATAATCTAATAAATTCCTGTTTTTACCTAAATTGAGATCTATATAGTTCTGTATTGTCAGTGCATGTGTAGCAATTTGTAATAAATGACATTTTTCAGCTGAAATTGATTCTCGTGTATTTGTGGATCAGCAGTGCAGCTGTGGCAATCTGCAAGAAATGCCATTTGTCAGCTGCAATGGGTGTTCTGTGATTTGTGCTACCCAAAGCCGTGAGCAGATGGAAATGCTGGAGGATTTTGGCCATGGAAATCCCCGGCCATGCCCAGCACATGCCCCACCTGCACTCAGGCTGGGCAAGGGAAGCACAGATTTGGGCTGGCAGCAGAGCCACACCTTGGCTCAGAACTCGCTGCAGAGGCTGCTGAGAAAACCCCGGGACTCCACTGAGCGCTCAACTCCTGCTCTGTGCATATGCAGATAATTCAGTCCATGTTTGGTTCTTTAGATACAGACACACACAGAGATATGTAGGCAGCACTTAGAAACCTGTAACATACTCGGTTGTGGCAGCTGAAATGGACATTTCTCTGTTTGTATGGAGGGTCAGCAGAGTGGTGCCATTCTGTGGCCATCTTGTCACAGGCAGTGGTCACTGTGTCTAAGCAGTGCAGTTGTAGCAATCTGTAATGAATTTCCCTTTTAAACTGACATTGGCTTTGGGGCACGTCTCATTTCCATGATGAGTGACCACGTTTCCTGGTTCAGGGCAAGTTTGGGAGAAAACCTCCAAAAGGGGGCCCCTCCAGAAAGCAAACCCACACGGGCCCTCCCCCCTAGTGGTTCGGGAAGAATTCCTCGGCGAGAAGTGGAAAGAACCTGTTTAATTAACAGGCCAAGCACACACCAGCACACAAAATGAACAATACCAGATGATACCACTCTTCCACCGCTCTGAGAAAGATGACAAATTCAGAAAGTCTCTCCTGGGAGTGGTTCCTCTGTTATCAGTCCCTCCGGCGCTGGGGCAGCTGCTGCAGCCACAGAGTGCAAACTCTCGGTGTTTCCTAGGTCCCAGTCCAGAGCAGGCACAAGTAGGTCCAGAAAAGGGAAAGGAGAAACAGTCCAGGAAGAAATTAGGACTCCTTAGCTAAAGTAACTAATGAGCAGAAGCAAAAACCAAGAGCAAAGCAGAAGCAAGAACAAGAAGCAAAGTGAAAAGCCAAGCAAAAAGCAAACACCGCACCATGTACAGCCCCGTCTGTGTGTCCCACGAGCCGTGGGGGAGCAGCTGATAGCAAAATCAAAACAAAACATTCACTCTTCAGAGCCAGTCTTGAAGGCACAGAACAGAATATCCACCATAAACAGAACACACAGATGTGGATACAAGCACTGTAACATCACCCTAGGACGCCACGTCCATGTTTGTCCCTATTTCTTCACTGATCCTGAAGCTCTGACGAGTGCATGACAGGCCGTGGCACCCAATTCCTCACGGGTCTGTCCAGCTGTGGGTAATAGACCCATCTTGTCTGTGAAACATCCATCTGAGGTTATTTGTCTGAGAGCTGTGGTCCATCTCTAGAACCTCCTCAGGCAGCACCATGGCTGGGGAGAGGATGGGAAAAATGTAAGGGGATTCTGGCATTTGTTCTCTTTTAACACATATTTGCACTCAGCTGTAGCCTGAACTTAGTAAGGAAAAGGATAGACCTTCTTTAGTCATGCAGTGTGGGATAAATGGTGTGGGAATAGGCACAAACCAAGCTGCAGGAGCAGCTTCTTCTTGGTCTTAACAGGACATTGTGTACAGGAAAGCACCACAATCTGAATGATTCACCTCTTAGGTAAAGCCACAATGGTTCACCATGTAAAACTACCTGGGGATGGAAATGACAAACGTCCCTGGGCTGGGGCAGAAGCCTGGGAGTCAAACGCTTGGAAAAAGAGACCGGGCAAAGGCAGCCCAAGGCTCGGGAACACATTTGGCCCCAGGCAAGAGGGAGCTTGTCCTGCCAGCACGGGCAGGGACTCCAGGCAGAGGAGCTGGCTGGCAGCAGGGAGCAGCTCCTGCTGTCCCCGTGAGGGCAGGACTGGCAGGACGCAGGAGCAGCGGGCGCAGCGCGGACGGACAGCGGAGCCGCTCCTGAGCCGCCAAGGTGACCCCTCCTGATGCTGCAGCCACAGCGCAGTCACCTGTCCTGCAGGCTCTCTCTGGCTCCTTGAGCTCCAACCGCTGCAGGAGCCAACCTGACCATCAACTAGAGAAATTACAGGACATTAGAACTTGTCGGCCCATATGTGTATATATATGTATGTTTGTAATTTTATATGTTTGTAACATTCATCTATCTGAAGAAAGGGTAACCTTAAGAAGGTTCGAGACACCCCATCCTTAGTCATAGCGCTCCACAACACTTTTTTCAGAAGTAGTTGAGATTTCCTTTTGCGTTCCCTTTCTGAAAGTTGAAGCATTTTAGGCATAATTTCTTACCCTGTAGTTATGCCTAAAATACTTCAACATTGAAAAAGGGAAAACCGAGGGAAATTTCAACTTTTTGTGGAAAAGGTGTCGGGGAACACTATGTCTAAGGATGGGGTGTCTCTAACTCCTGAGTTCGGGATGTCGCAGTGCCCGGGCTGGGTGCTGGTCACACATCCCCGCAAGGCTCCGCATAGCGCTGGGGCTGGAGGTCAGCGCTGAGGGAGGCCGGGATCCTCCTCTCTCAGCTGGCCCCTGGTGCTGAGGGCGGCCGGAGTCTCCTCCGCTCTCACACGGCGCTCTGTGCTGCCCTCCTGGCTCTGGGTCTCTGCCCAGGGCGGTGCCGCAGGCAGAACTGCAGCAGGGCGCGGTTGTGCCTCAGCAGCTGGAGCAGCTTCCTGGGGCAGCCGCGGCCCCGGCAGCAGCAGCGGGGCCCTGCCCGGGCCGAGCGGCTCCGGAGCCTCTCCTGCAAGGCAAAGCACCGGGATCCCGATGGGCGGAGCGGGGCCCAGGCCTCTGCCCGAGAGGCTAGGGCCGGGCTGGGCTGCCCGGGGCAGAGGCTGCAGCGAGCAGAGCTCCGGCCGCCTCTGCCCGGTGCCGTCCCTGGGCTCAGCCCTGGGCCCCATTCCTGCCCAGAGGCTCCGCTCCCCTCTCAGGCGGGGCCTTGGCCAAGGGGCTGCCCAGGAGGCCCAGCAGCCTTGGGCTCTGCCCCATGCTGCCTACCGGCCCCCCTCCCTCACCTGTCTGCAGCGTCTCCAGAGCCTTCTACTGAGGTACCAACCCAGGACAACGGCCATGGTCAGCAGCTCCAGCAGGAAGCACGTCCAGCCCACCAGCGCCATGTCCAGCCACTGGGTGTTCTCAAGGCCCAGGTCCTGCAGCTCCAGGTCCTCGGGACGCAGACCCAAGGTGCCCATGTCCCGCTCAGGACGGCTGGAAGGGTCGAGCGGATGGACCAGGAGCATCAGCAGGTACACCTGCAGAGTCCAGGAGAAGCCCTGGCCGGCCATGGTGCCCTGCACGAGGAGCTGCCACCACCACACAGACTCTGGACGTTGCTCCTAACCAAGGTCTGCCCAGGGTCTGGGCATGGAACGGCGGGGGACAGTTGCCAGCCACCGTGCTGTCCCCAGAGGCTGTGATGTCACAAATCACAGAATGCACTGGCTTGGAAGAGCCCTGCCAGGTCAAGTCCAGCCCATGGCCACCTGTGACCCATGGCCACCATGGCCAGCAGGCCGGAGCCCAGAGTGCTGCCGCCACGTTTCCCTCAAACTCCTCCCACCATGGTGACTCCACCAGTGCCCCCAGGGCAGAGCATTCCCATATCTAATGCCCCTCTCCGGGCCAAAGTTCTCCCTAATGTCCAGTGTAAACCTCTCTTGGCACAGCTTCAACCCTTGTTTCCATCTGCTCTCTGGTGTCCTCGCCCATCCCTGGGAAGGCTGGCGCTGCCGTGTTGGTCACTCGTTGGGTGTGGGAGGAGAGGCTGTGCCAACGAGTGCTGCTCAGCTTTTAGCCACACCAAGGAGCACTGGATTGTGTCTGCTGTGGAAAGGAACATTTGTGCACATTTCCATTTCTTACAGGTTTTGCGCCAGATTTCCATGGACAGCTGTCCTAGTGGAAGCAAGTCTGTTTTCATGAGTATTTAAAGGGTAATAGTGTTGCAGTAGATTTTAAGTTTTAGAGAGAATATTGTGTATTAGGAGTAGTTATGCTAAGGATCATAACTTAAGTTAGCCTTTTGGCACTCTGTATGTGAATTAGTAGCTTGTGTTGCAAGAAATCAGTAAAACATGCTGGGGAGGTAGAAAATATTTATCTAAAGAATGTTCTGCTAAAAATTCAAGGTAACCGTTAATCAAAAGTAGCTTATGGATGTAATGTAGAGGTAGTGAAACAAAAGATCAAAGGATGAAGTAATCTTTCTGTTGAAAGATATAAACCCTTTAGTTCTGTCTACTCGGGGGCTCTGACTTTGGACACGAGTCCTCAGGTCCCCAGGACGCTCAATAAAGCACCGCGTAAAACAAATCCATTGTTTTGTGTTTCGCTATATCGGCTCGGGCAGCAGTTTTCTGCTGACCGCGGCAGGACTCCAAGGGTGGCTGGGGCGGTTCACGTCCTGATCCACTCCACGCCGGCACCGAGTGATTCCCGGGGAGTCATCAGTTCGTGCCCGACCCCTGCGCCTGTCGGACGACTGTGGGGAGGTAATCCTGAAGGTGCTTTATTCTTTGGTATTGGGAGCCTGCTCATAAGACGAGGTACGAATCCTCGCAGGGTTGGGCTAGAGACGTCTTGGTGGGAAGCCTAGGCGCCGGCTGTAAGATGTGACGAAAGCCTCGCTGGACCGGCACTTGCTCCTCACGGCGACGAGTAGTGGCAAGATTGGGTCTGTTGGTCTATCCTCTCCTCTCTTTTCTGACAATCTTTGCTCAGTACAACTTTCTGTTTTGATTTTCTGTTTTGATTTGCTTGTGACATGATGTCGTTTAAAACCTTTAAAGGGTTGGTTTGATCTAATGAGAAAATACCAGGAAATACCCCATTGGGTTGCTTAAAAAGTAGGTGGGGGAGTGCAGGGTTTTATCAGGACCTGAGTAAAAACAGGATGATTGATAATTGTAATCATTGGTGGCCGCAATATGCAGCCAAAGGGGGGCCAGCCTGGCCCCTAAACGGTACTATAGATACAGAAATTATAACTCCCCTGATGCAGTATCTGAAAGATAATGAGAAATGGGTTGAGGTACCCTATCTGGACTTGTTTTATTACTTGGGAAAGAAAACAGAATGGCTAAAAGAGTGTGGTATTCTTGTGTTGGAGGCTGGGAATGAGTGTATTGAATGTAAGGGAGAGGAGAATGAATGTGATGGATGTAAGAAAAGAGATGTGTGTACAAAATGCGCAGGGAAAAGTTCTGGTCAAGAGAAGGATTTGTCTTTGTTTATTGCCTGTCCCCCGCCTTCTGCCCCTCCACTTGTATTGGAGAAGGATGAAAGGGATTCGGACGAGGAGGATGGGGACGATGAGGGAGAGATGACGGGATCCATGGGGAACCCCGACATCTCCCGGACTTCGGTCACTCTCTGTCCTCAGACTCCCTCCCCGAATACCTCTTGCAATGTACAGAGAACTCCAATAGCCGCTCGCACTAGGCAGGGAAGGAAAAATCTGGAGGAACCCCCTATGATAGCCCCTCTCAGGGAGGCTATGGGACCCCAAGGGGAGAAGGTGTACATAAAGGTTCCTTTTCCTCCGGGAGACTTGGCAATTTGGAAACAGTCGGCTGGAAGTTATAGGGAGAACCCAGAACGGGTGGCGCGGGTGGTGAAGATGGTGATTAAGACTCAGAATCCAGATTGGAATGATTTGCAAGTATTATTAGATACGATAATGGATTCAACAGAAAAGGAGATGGTTTTGCGTGCAGCCAGGGAAAGAGCAAGGGAAGAAATAAGATTGCATCTGGCTACTGGAATGGTCGATGAATTGGTGCCTAGTGATGATCCTGAATGGGATCCGAACAGCGCAGGAGGGTATCGGGCTTTAAGAAAATATCAGGATTTGATATTGGAAGGGGTCAAAACTGGGATGCCCAAAACTCTGAATTGGTCTAAGTTGTATTCGGTTAGACAGGAAAAGAGTGAATCTCCATCGACGTTTTTAGAGAGGCTGAAGGAGACTGCGCGGCGTTTTACTAATTTGGATGTTGAGGATGAAGTGGGGCAATTACAATTAGCTCTGCTCTTTATGGGTCAATCACAGGATGATATCCGGAAGAAGCTGCAAAAGTTGGAAGGGGATGATGCTAGGAGATTAGATAAGATGTTGGAGGTAGCCTGGAAGGTATACAATAATAGGGAAAAGGAGACCGCAAGGCAGCAACAGGCCAGTATCTTGGCAGTGATGCAGCAACCGGTAGGAGGACAACGGGGCAGAGGAAGGGGAGGAAGAGGATGTGGACGGGGCGGTTTCGGTAGGGGTAGAGGATTCTTTCCGAATACAGGAATGAATACAGGAGGGTTTGGTAATGGTTTTACTCAAGGAGGGTTGAGCTCGAATCAGTGTGCATTCTGTCGGCAAATAGGGCATTGGAAAAATGAATGCCCTATGAGAAATGGGAATTGAGGAATGAGCCCTATGGGAAATTACCCGATTGCGCCAGCAGATGTTACTCGAGCTCAAGTTATGATGTTTGGGAACTATCAGAATCAGAGCTGACTAGACCGGGATCTTAAGGTCAGGATAGAGATTGAGGACGAAGAGCAGGACTTTATGGTTGATACAGGAGCTACCTATTCAGTGCTTAACAAGCGATTAGGGCCAATTAGTGATACTGTGGTGGTCGGAGCTACCAGGTGGTCGGAGCTACCAGACAATTAGAAGAAAGACCCTTTTTAAAACCTCTTAGTTTAAGATTTGGTGGGAAGGAACTGGATCATCAATTTCTATATATGCCTAATTGTCCGAAACCATTGTTCGGTAGAGATTTATTATCCCTACTGAATGCAAAAATTATTTTTGAGGATGGAAGGGCTAAATTGGAAATTCCACATGAAGAAATTGGGAAAATATTTATATTGAGAGAAGCTGAGCCGGTGCCGATCCCACCCGAAGTGGAACAGGCAGTGGTCCCTTGGGTATGGGAGACAGGGGTCCCAGGGAAATCTAAAGCAGCACAGCCTGTTGTGGTAGAATTGAAAGAGGGGGCACGACCAGTAAGGATAAAGCAATACCCCATTAAAACAGAGGCAAGACGAGGGGTGGCTCCCACAATGGCTCAGTTTATTGCCTTAGGGTTATTACAAGAATGTGAATCAGAATATAATACTCCCATACTCCCAGTACGAAAACCAGATGGTAAATATAGGCTTGTGCAAGACCTCAGGGCAATCAATGAGATAGTTAAAGACATTCACCCGGTGGTTGCCAATCCTTATACTTTGATAACATCTGTCTCAGAACGTTTTAAATGGTTTACTGTAATTGATTTGAAAGATGCCTTCTTCTGCATTCCCCTGGCTGTGGAAAGCATGAAGTATTTTGCCTTCAAATGGGAGGACCCCAACACAGGACAAAAGAAGCAGCTGACGTGGACCCGTTTACCCCAGAGATTCAAAAATAGTCCCACGATTTTCGGTAATCAGTTGGCTAAAGAACTGGAAGAGTGGAAGATGACGCAGGTGAGAGAATCCCCCTTTATATATGTACTTTTGCAGTATGTGGATGACATTCTACTAGCCACTGAAGAAAAAGGGGTATGCCTGACATTAACAATTGCATTGTTGAATATGTTGGGACAATCAGGATACCGGGTATCAAAGGAAAAAGCACAGCTCATTCAGGAAAAGGTGTTATATCTAGGATGTGAGTTAAGTCAGGGACAGCGAAAGCTGGGGACGAATCGTATTGAGGCAATCTGCTCTATACCCCTCCCTAGGAATCATCAAGAACTGAGATCCTTTTTAGGCATGGTGGGCTGGTGTAGGTTATGGATACTAAATTTTGGACTGCTTGCAAAACCTCTGTATGAAGCGTTGAAGGAACCTCATCTAGAATGGACCGCAGCCAGGCAACAGGCATTTAAAGGGTTGAAGCAAGCTCTGAAAGAAGCTCCTGCCCTAGGTTTACCAGATTTAAATAAAGACTTTCAACTTTATGTGAATGAAAGACAGCAGTTGGCATTAGGGATGCTCACCCAATGATTGGGGTCATGGAAAAGGCCAGTGGGGTACTTTTCTAAGCAATTGGATACTGTCAGTAAGGGGTGGCTGTCTTGCTTGCGGGCTGTAGCAGCCACTGTCATACTGATACAGGAAACTCGAAAGCTAACCTTGGGGAGAAAAATAGAAGTGTTTGTTCCTCATATGGTACTGACAGTGCTAGAACAAAAAGGAGGTCATTGGTTGTCATCTAGCCAGATGTTGCAGTACCAGGCAATTCTGAGAGAAACCACTAATCATATCAATCCTGCCGAGTTTCTCCGCAGCAAAGTGACTGAAGGAGAGTTGACACATGACTGTGTGGAAGTAATTGAGCAGGTGTATTCCAGCCGGGCAGACCTGAAGGACACACCACTGGAAAATCCGGATTGGGAATTATTCACTGATGGATCAAGTTTTGTAGAGAATGGAACCAGGTATGCCGGGTATTCTGTTGTCTCTGTAACTCAGGTTATAGAAGCCAGAGCCTTACCTCCAGGAACCTCGGCTCAGAAAGCGGAAATCATAGGCCTTACCCGGGCCTTAGTCCTCAGTGCAGAGAAGAAAGTGAACATTTGGACAGATTCAAAGTATGCCTTTGGAGTGGTGCACATACATGGAGCCCTCTGGAAAGAGAGGAGATTACTTAGTGCCCAGGGGACCATGATCAAACACCGCACAGAAGTTTTGGCTTTACTAGAAGCCATCCATAAGCCAAAGGAGATAGCTGTCATGCACGTACGCGGATACCAGAAGGAGGAAGGGAAGATCTTCCAAGGGAATCGCACGGCAGACTCGGCAGCTGGAGAGGCCGCGCGATTGGTATGGACTCAGATGGCTTTAGTTCCCACAAAAGTAACACCTATTGCCTCTTATTTAAACAATCCATCTCACTACTCGTCAGAAGATGAGAAGCTAGCTAATTTGTTAAAAGCTCAGAAGAACGCAACTGGATGGTATGTCACAGCAACAGGGCAAGTGGTAGTTCCAAAGCAGATAATGAATGCTATACTTACTACTGAACACAATAAATGTCATTGGGGAGCAAAGTATTGGTAAAATTTTTGAAAAACGAAATAGTTTCTAACCAGATGTTAGCAATAGCAGAACGGGTGAATGCAATGTGTCCAGTATGTTTGAAAAATAATCCTGTAGTCAGGAAGCAGATTCAGTTAGGCAAACTTCAGGTTGGGGTCGAACCGGGAGACTATTGGCAACTAGACTTCTCAGAATTACCGAGGGCTCAAGGGTACAAATATCTATTAGTGTATGTGTGTACCTTCACAGGGTGGCCAGAAGCCTTTCCTTGCCGTACCAACCAAGCTAAGGAAGTAGTCAGGACCTTGTTGAAAGAGATTATTCCGAGATTTGGGGTACCATTAGGGCTGTCGTCAGATCGAGGACCTCATTTTATTGCTAACATTGTACAGGAGGTAGCTAGGATGCTCAACATTACCTGGAATCTCCACACTCCTTGGAGACCCCAGTCAAGTGGTCAGGTTGAAAGAATGAATCAGACACGGAAAAATCAAGTGAAGAAAATATGTCAGGAAGCTAAGTTACATTGGCCTCAAGCTTTACCGATAGCCTTGTTAAGAGTCCAAATAAAAGCCAGGGAAAGAGTAGGAGTTAGTCCTTTCGAGATTCTATATGGTAAACCATACCATGCACCACATTGAAAGGTGATCCACATGTGTTTGGAGATCAGGTGATTTTCAGTTATGTTTTATCCCTTCACAGAGTCCTTAGCGCTTTGCAGGGAGCTCTGCAGTGGAATCGACCGCTGCCCCTAGAAAACCCTGTGCATGATATCCAACCAGGGGACCAGGTGTACATAAAGAATTGGCAAACTGACCCTCTGAGGGAAGCCTGGGATGGACCGCATCAAGTGATACTGACTACCTTTACAGCTGTTAAGGTTGCAAGAGTCGACACCTGGATTCATTATACAAGGGTCAAGAAAGCTCCAGTGAAATGAGAAACTCATATAATATCCCCAACCCGAATGGTGATTCAGGCAAAATCACACTCACAATAATTGTGTTTTTGATTAAAATAAGATGTGCGGCTGTGAATAGATATGTTGTTGTTACAGTCCCTGAGCCGGTCGTGAGAGCAATGGAAGAGATGAACGTGAATCTGACCTGTGTCATTACCGATGACCAGAGAGCTGGAGCCAAAGAAGTAAAAGTCTACTGGAAAATGAGAAATAGTAGCAAGAACATCAGTGCTATCACGTTCTAAGATAAAGAAGCACAAATTAGCAATACTACAGTAACCCTCAAAAATATGACTATAAGTAATTCTAGCAAGTTCATGTGTTTAGTCAAAATACGAGAGAGCTTTGATTATCAATATTTACAGTTGAGAGTTAAGAATTAAGAAGAAAATAGTACGGAAGTAGTAGTTATTCCTTTCTCTGTTACAGTTGACATGTAGAATGGGCCTCCATTACGAATTAATTGCTCTTTTACTGCTCAAGATCCCTGTGGATCAATCTATTCAGTTTCATAGTAGAAATAGAATGATTCAGAGTTGTAAGACAAACCGAGAAGACAAAGCAACACCTGGTTTGACAATCAAAAAAGAATAAGATGACTAAATAACACACAACCACGATTAGAGAAGTCAGAATCAGAAGAGAAGTATATCTGTGTAATAGTCTGTAGAATGTACTCTTCATATGGAATTAGAGAAGTCGAAGGGCAAGCACATGCTAGGACAGCCATTTCTTTGAGAGAAGAGTGTTTAATCGGAGAATTAGAGACATCAAGAATAAAAATAGAACTTTCAGTTTCCTTAAAGAGGAAAGACAAGAGAATTTGGTAGTAAGATTAATTAGAGATTTTAGAATTTAGATAGTAAGACTAATTAGAGATTTTAGAGATTTTAGATTAATTAGAGATTTTAGAGATTTTAGAATCACAGCATGTTTACCTTTACCCCGGGCAGCAGGAGAGCCAATTCCTTGGAGAATAATTCCAATTGGAGCCTTGCCCCCGGCAACAAAGAATGTAGTGCAAACCTGTATTCAGGAACACCGAGGTGAAGCTAAAAGAGAAAACAAAACTATCCGAGTTCGACAATCATGGTCCACACCAAGAAAGAAAGAAGATTGTGTGAAACTGTTAAGCTATCAATTTACAGAAATTAGAAAGTTTAAAGAGATAAGTTAGTGTTCCTTCGATGTGCTAAAGAAGAAAAGCAGTTTAAAAGCTATACAGTATCATGAAATAGTGTGCCAAGATGTTACTCGGGACAAATCATTAGAAGACGAGTGAGAAACAATATGGAGAGCTAGTTTGCTAGAAACATACAGCTACTTAAGAAAAGTTATTTAGTGCATTCAATAGACAAGAACAAAGAATCAGACACATACCGAGGTTATAGCCTTGCATACCACCTCGAGACAAGAAAAGGACCAGAAAGAGATATGGAATTGTACTAAGGTGTTTACTTGTGATAGCCCCGAAGCGCAGATAGAGCTAGTGCCAGTAAGAGTTTTGTTAAAATGGGGATGCGAGTGTTGGGGATGTAATCACACCATTACAGAAAAGGTTAAAAGAGAAGAACAACGATTTGTTAGCTGTAAAACCACTACCATTAGAAGTCCAAGAAATCTAGTTTGAGTAATGAGACATAGACAATAGACAACTCACATGCCAATAGATGGGCCAGTCACTCAGATCACACTAGAGATACCCACATTATGTCCGTTTTAGAAACAGTCAAAATTAGAAAATAGATTCAAAAGAGCTAGAAGAAACATAGAAGATAAAGACGAGTAGCATGAGCCAGACAGTGGGGTTAAATTTAGATAGGCCCTAAAATCCTTCTTTGCACCTATTGCAGCTTACCGGAATAGGGACATGATTTACCAACTGATGAGACAAACTGAAAGGCTTGCAGCAGCTACCAAAAAAAGGTTTAAAGATTTAAACTTACAATTGCAAGCTACTATGAGGATGACTCTACAGAATAAGATAGCCCTTGATATGTTACTATTGAAAGAAGATAGAGTTTGTAGTTACCTGAATAAGAAAATAGATCATTGTTGCATCCACATCCCAAATGTGACCACTGATGTAGAAAAAGACATTTCACAATTAGAGAATATAGAAGAAAAGACCAAAGAATTAGAAAAAGAAGCAGAACATAATTAGATGAGAGCATTATTTGATTCTTTAGAGCTCCAGGTCTCTGGTTGGTTATCATCAATAATACAATATTCTTTGATGTTTCTGATTTTGATTCTGATCATTTTTGGAGTGTATAAGTGTGTCATAAGGATGATCAGCCAAGAATGGATGCGCACCTGACGGCTGGTGAATGCCATGACCCGAACTCCAACAACACCACCCCCGCACAAAGAAAATAGACACCCGAACGAAGCTGAAACAAAAACTTGAGCATCCCTGCAAGTCTGAAGATTGAAGAATGCTCAAAAAGGAGGACTTGTTGCAATAGATTTTAAGTTTTAGAGAGAATATTGTGTATTAGGAGTAGTTATGCTAAGGATTGTAACTTAAGTAGGCCTTTTGGCACTCTGTATGTGAATTAGTAGCTTGTGTTGCAAGAAATCAGTAAAACATGCTGGGGAAGTAGAAAATGTTTATCTAAAGAACGTTCTGCTAAAGATTCAAGGTAACCATTATTCAAAAGTAGCTTAGAGATGTCGTTTAGAGCTAGTGAAACAAAATATCAAAAGATGAAGTAATCTTTCTGTTGAAAGATATAAACCCTGTAGTTCTGTCTGCTTGGGGGCTCTGACTTTGGACGCGAGTCCTCAGGTCCCCAAGGCCCTCAATAAAGCACCGCATAAAACAACTCCATTGTTTTGTGTTTCGCTATATCGGCTCAAGCAGCATCTTTGTGAGTCTGCTCTCAAAGGATCTGTGATTGACTGAGATAAAGGAATTTTACTTGCCATTTTGGTTATTTCAGAAAAAGTTTAAAAGAGAGAAGGGATTGGGGTTATTAGGAGGCTGTCATTACCTATCATTTTCAGTTCTGTCTATTGTAGCAGAAATGATAATGTGCCCTGCTGGTGTTTAGATTTTCTGGTTCCCTCAGCTGTGAGTTGGGTTCCCATGCAGTCCTGCCTGGTGCTTGCTGGATGTGCTGGAACAAAGAGCTGGGCCCTTTATGAAAATGACCACAAATGAGTTCCTTGTGATTTATTGGGCTCAGAGTAAAAGGGACAAAATTCAGGTTTGATCTAGAAAATACTTCTTCCCTGAGAGGGTGGTGAAGTCCTGGCACAAGTTGCTGTCTTGGTTTGGAAAGACAGGTGCCTGTTAAAGGAGACAGGAGCCTCCCCTGAAGTGGAGAATGCAAACCCTACCCAGCCCTCCAAATTGATAAGAATAAGGGGCTCTCAGGCAAAAAACATGGGAGCAGTTCTTTAATAGGGAAGGGGAAAAAAAATCAAATTATAAAATGCAACAATGCAATACACCAGAACAACACTGTCAGAGTCAGAACACGACCTGACACCCTGTGGGTCAGCGTGTTGGTAGCAGTCCAGTTGGAAAAGGGCTGAAGTACTCCTGGAGTGTCAGGCGTGGTTCTGTTGGAGCAGGAAAGTCCTGTAGGAAAGGGGTGAATTCTTCCTCCACACATCCGTGGAAGTAGAAGCAGCTGCTGTTCCTCTGGGTAGTCCAGTGGAGCAAAAGCTGTCTTGGTGTCAGACCCTTGCAGGTTATATCTGCATTGCACTGCTTGGCTCCTCCCTCTGGGCAGAGTATCTCACAATGGGTTGCTATACTTCTTATCAGTCATGGGGTGACATTCAATAGCCCCTTATCAGCGGATGTCCCCTGTTGATTATGATCACTCTGGAAGAGAGATAAGGAGCATTGCCCACTTGACACCAGACAACTGCTATACAGATGGCAATAGAATACATCTTGACTTGCAATTTGGAACAGTCTGCCACAGGATTTTGACAGAGAAGGGAAAGACTGCATCCCATTTGTACTGGGACGTGTCTGCCCAAATCTCTGCAAGGAATCTGACAGGGAGCATGGAGCTCAGGCAAACATGTTCCCACTGTAGCTTTGGGTTGTTCCAAAGGGGCCTCCTTTGGGCTTGACATCTGCAGGCCATTGCAGAGCCGGGGGCTGCAGGCCGCTGCCAGAGCTCCAACACAACTCAACTGTGGCAAGCCAAGGAGCAGCGCACAGCTCTTCTGGATGTGCTGAGACTTTCCCTTGCCAGAGAAAGGGCAAGCAGGACGAGAGGAGCTTTGCGCCATGAGCTAAGCCAGCGTCTCCCTGCCACAAGAGGAGGTCGGCCTCCAAAGGCAGTCAGAGCAAAGGTCAGCATGCACCCACGTGCTTGAGAAGCAGCTGCAGCCTACAATGCTCCTGGACATATATTATCTTGGCTTCTTTTGCCCCCTAAATGGCATGGAAGATGTGAGGCTTTTCAGAACCAACTAAGATGCCGCCTAGAAGAAGCACACTTGCTTTTAGTCTATGCTTTTGGCACCAAGAGTCATGTTTGCCTGTATTTCTTGGATGCTAGGAGGGCTGGCTCGTTGTTCTGAGCTCCCCTGGCATGCCTTCAGCACTGCCTTATGGACTGTGAGGTTATTTGCTGCTGCTTTATGACTGCGGAGAACGTGTCAGGCCATTCTTTGGCATCAGCTGTACAGAGGGTTGGCTTGCTGGGCACAACAGAGCCAGGGCAGCTGCTATTGTGAGGTCAAGGGAGCGGCGCCACGTCACAGCGCTGTCAGCGCAGCGTTGTCCCGGGGCGCGCCAGGCCTGCTTGTCCAGAGCAGCTCTTCCGCTCGCTCCCTGCAGGAGGATCCTTGTGATCAAGGAGTTCTCAGCAGACTGCCTGCACCCCGAGAGGACTCTTGTTTATCCCTTGGGTGGCATTCAGCGTGCAAACCCACACAGTGCTGCCAAAATGATCGGGCAAGTCTGTGCTGCGGTTTGCACTGTCTTTTCTGTTGCCTATTCTGCCTACTACGTGACCCAGCTGACTCGTAAGTAAAAGTTCATCCTGGGGCTGGCATCACCTGGCTTTTGCTTGGCTCTGCTCTTTATGCCGCAGTAGTGACCGAGGTTCTTTGGGACCAAAATGCCCATGCAGATGCCAGCACTTTGGTCAAGCTCCTGCCAGCAGCATCAGCCGCACAGGGGCTCTCTGTAGTGGGTGGCGGGTGCGGAGGATTGGCAGCGTAAGCTGCAGCGGTTTCCTTCCCTCCCCGGGAGAGTGCGTGGCCGTGGCGTCTGTCATTTCCTCAGCTTGCTGCTTCAAGCAAGACAAGCTGCAAATTGCAGACTCTGAGGAGAGTTCCTCAGAAGTACTTCTAACAACTCTGCGGCTCTCTCCAGGAGTGAAGGAAAGCCGTGTTTGCCCCAAATTCTGCCACGTAGAGGCCTTGGCTGCGTGACTTGACCCTTTGATGGGAGAGGGAAATGCTCTCTCTTGGGACTGACTTGTGCTGTGGCAGTGGCCAGCACAGGCACTTTTCTAAGGGCCTCTGGTTTCTTTTCCCTCGCTGACTGCAGGTCACCTGACACGCGGATGGAGACAAGCCTGTCCTTTGGTGAGTGGCAAAGGAAGCTCTGACCTTGCTGGCGAGGGAGAACTGTGCGGCAATTCTGCCAGCTTGGCCTTTGGCAGCAGAGTGCAGTGGCGTGCCCCCATTGGAGGCTGAAAGAAAGGCCAGCTGCCTGGCGGCATCAGCAGTAGCTAAGGGAGCACTGGCTGTTTGCTGATTTTCCAAGGAAGAGCCTTTCAAGAGATGAAAGGCAAATGGGACAGCTCCAAAGTGTCTTGCTGCTTCTAAGCAGCAGGGAAGCTGAAATGCACAGCAAGATGGATTAGCACCTGATTCAGCCATCTTCCTGTGGTTTTCATGACTCAGAGTCCCACTTGCATGCAAGTGTATGATTTGCCCTTCTTCTGGCTCCTTTCCCTTGTCAACAGAAAGCAGCTGCTAAGGGATTGGCTCTTGCCCATCTCTCTCCCTTGTGTCTGTCTGCAGGGCTCAACAGCAGGGTCAGCGGCTCCTCTGGCTCCCTCTGTCATTGAGGAAGAGGCTGAAGAGGAGCAGAGGAACACCAAGCCTCCAGCTGCTGTCCCTCCACAGCCTGAAGATGCAGAGCCAGTAAGTGGCAGCTGAACTTGGCCCTGCCTTTGGTGCAGGCCCAGCTTCAAGGTTTGCATGGAGCAGCCCTTGTTGCTGGCGGCTGAAGATGCTGGGCGCTGTGTGCCTGCCGTGACCTAGTGTCCGGGCTCGGGCTGTTATTTGTCTCTGCCCAGACAAGGGTGAGATGGGCTCGCTTCTCGGGCTCCAAAAGACAAGGCTGGACTCTCAGGTTCGGTCTTCAAGGTTGTTTATTATTTCTTATCTACAAAAATTTTCTTTCTGCCCAGCCGGGGTCTGACCAGCAAGGCAGCCAAAGGCACTCTGCCTGCCCACAGTGCGGTCGTACCTTTTATAACAAAGTCTACGTAAACTATATTTATCTTTTGTCTCCAATACTTATAATTCTTATTACTAAGTGTACTTTTACTATAAACCTATCAAAAATACCTACGTCACCCGGAAAATGGAAGACAAGAAGAAGGAGGAAGAACCATGTGGCAGGCCCTAACTCCCTCAATCTTGTTTTTCTAACCCCCCTGTACAAAAATCTTAAAAACTGTTCTTTAGCTTATAAATGTTCTATTTCTATATCTTTTACACACCAGTGATTCTTATATCCCCAGATATAGGTGGAACATCTCTTGCAGTGTCAAAGTTGAGCCACCAGGTACTTTTTGCAACATTCCAAGGCTCCCGAGCTCCCCAAGGGTTCTCTCGGTAGCTCTGGCCCTCAGGAGAAGTGCACCGAGTTCCCACAACCTAGTGCTGCTTCAGCCAAGCCAGGGAGGCCTGGCTAATGGCTTCTGAACTTTGACTTTCAAGCATCACTTTGCTGGGATGATGAGAGGGCCTGAGAATGTCCCTTGGGATGAGACAAGAGGCAGCATTCCATTATTGCCAGGCTAGGAGTCAGCCCCTTGTGCCCATTGTCAGTGCAGGCTGCCTGTACTCAGAAGGCAGAGCGGCCCAAAGAGGCAGCTGACAGCCTTGCGGGCTATTTGGGAGGCAGTGGCCCCTGGAAGGGACCTGCCCTCTGCATGGACTAATTAGCCTCAGGCACAACGTAGGCTGTGCTTGCCTTCCCTGCGGTCAGAGCGGAGTTTGGAGAGGAGAATCCTGGTCAGCTCCGCAATGGAAAGGGCGGGTGGGTCTGGGCAGGGCTGGAAGGTGGCTCCAAAGGGCCGCTCCCTAAAGCCTGACACAGAGAGGGGAAATGCGTGAAACAGATCAGAGAAAGGACATGCTCCGGGTTTCGGAGCAGACAGTTGCACGCCACCTCTGGGGCGATTTCATTGCCCGGGTAAACACAGGAGGAGGAAAGCCAGGAGGCTCTGGGGCTGTGCTCTGATCTCTTTCTGGATCTGCACAACCCCACTGCTACGTTGTTGCCAGTGTCTGGCAAAACAGCCGGAAAAATGGAGCAAGGAAGTGGCCACGAGGGGCTGGATCAAAATAGCCTTAGTGCTTTTCCCATTGCCTTTGAGAAGGGGACATGGGAAAGGGCCCCTAAGCTGGAGAGCCCTGGCGGTGGCTGACGGCATCTTCCGAAGGCCTCGCTAGTGCCGTGCGCTCTGCTGGGCATCTGTGCCAGCCACCCTTCTGACGGGCAATCCTTTCTCGCCCCAGCTCAACACCCGCTCTGCCATTCAGCCTGGTGCCGCCGGAGCAGCATGGCCTGCAGCAGCCAGCTCGCCCCCCGCTGCCGGCACTGCATCCAGCAGCGCAGCCCAGCAGCCCGAGAGGACAGAGGAGCAGGGCCTGAAGACACTGAGTACGTCCGCTGTGTTTCATGTGTGCCAGAGCAGTGCCTTGCGTGCGTGTCTCGCTGTGGGCTGCGCCAGAAGTTCCCCCGGTCTCAGAGGCCCTTGGGGCCCTCTGCAGAACCTGTTGTTGTGTTTGGGGCAGCACGGGAGCTGTCAGGGAGTTCCCGCTGCCTGTGAGGGCGGAGGGCCTGGCTTGGCTCTGCCTGGGCTGCCTTCTGTGCCAAAGAGAAAAGCAGAAACTGTTTCTGCTTGAGCGGAAGGCTGGCACCTAGCAAGTGTGTAGGCTGCAGGGAGCTCTCTGGCCCCAGCTGTTTTTTGGCTCTCGTTCTTACTCCCCATCCGGCTCAAGACACTTTGTGCTTCTAGGCGGCCCTGCCAGTGATGGGGGCTGTGACTGCAGAGGCTGCAAAGGCCTTTGCTTATCTCCTAGGGCCCCCCCGTTCTTAAGGGCTCATCATTTTGGCGTATCAAGCTGTGCTTGCAGGAAATGAAGTCCTCCATGGAAGGGCCACCTGATGAAAGGTGGAGAAGATGGCCTTCCCACTTGCTGGTCTCAGCACTTGGAAGCCAAGGGAGCCAAAAGGGCCCAGAGCTGCTGGCAGTGGGGCTGCCTCTGGGATGGTCTGGCGAGCGGCGTCTCTGCGTGCAAGTGAGCATCCCTGCTTTTGTCTTTCAGGGAGCATTGTGAGTGTGGGCCAGCCCATGAGCAAATACACAGCCTTTGAAGAACTCGGACGAGGGTAAGTGTGACGTCAGGTCGTTTCACAAAAGTGTGGGCCAGGTCTTGGGCTGCTGCAATATCAAGCGTGAAGTCAGGCAAGCTCCAATCATGGTCAGACTCTGGCTTGATCTCCTGTCGCCTGCCAGCGCTGCTCACTCAGAGCAATGCGAAGGGCTCATCAAAGACGAGTTGATGCTGGCAATGTCTAGCTTGCAGCACTGAGGAGCAGGAGCTGGAAAAGCCCTTGCCCCTGTGGCTTTATGGCCTGAAAGAGCACCTTGCCATCCAAAAAATGTCAGATTCTCCAAGACAGTGTTCTGACTAGAATTGTTCTCACTTTCTTTACACACACATGCATGCCCACCTGCACGAGGAGAGAGTTCCTCTTAGGTTTGGAAGTGACCTACCTGGGCGTGTGCCTTGGAGATTTCCAGCGGCCCTTGGTCTTCATGCTGGACCTTAGTGTTCCCTGGGACACCCTGCCCCGCAAGGCAGAGGGCTCACGGGCTGATGCGCTGTTGGCCGCAAAAGAGACGCCGCAGCCGGGCCTTTTCAAAGGCGCCCAGGCAGCCTGGGGAGATCTCCTGCCTAGGCTTGTTTTCAGTGCCAGGGATCAAGGGCTTTTTCTGCTGCTGTTTTCTTTCTAGGGGCTTCGGAGCTGTCTACAAAGCCCTTGACACCAGCAGCGGACAAGAGGTAAAGTGCCAACAGCCCCACGGCATTTTGCAGCTCTGCAGCGCTCTCCCCGCTGCTGTGAGCTCTGCCTGGAGCTTTGGGTGGCCGCTCCATGTCTGCCGCAGAGGCTGTTCCTCTGAAGTACAGTCCA